>NC_071572.1:52072720-52247720 GCF_024509145.1 Vidua macroura | reverse complement strand
ACTTCTATGAGGTAAAGTCCCCACATTTTCTGTCAATGCTTTCCAAGATGCCAGATTACTGGCAGAATTTATATTCACATTGACTTTAAAAAGAATATTATTTCCAGGAAAAATAGAAAGTAGTTGGGAAATCAGATGGCTAGAACAGGACTATATTTCAGATTCCAGACATCTGTCTTTGAAACTGGGATTCACCTCTCAGGTGTACACAACTGTCTACAGACCTCATCTAAATCTCTGTTCTTTTAAGTGAGCTCCGTGACTAAAATCTGAGTATAGTCAAAGGAAAAACAGCAATACAGTTAAGGGATTTGATTCAGTTGTGCACACATTAAGGTACCAATTGTCACTTGAGGGCACCTTGGTTACTTTATCTCTCTAGTAGCTGCCATTAAAAGTGAATACAGATCCTATATATATCCTCTCAGAAAACTGTCAGTCCATGTATTTGATGTTGATAACTTTAAGGTATATTGTGACATTAGGTTATTACTTGTAGATCACTAATCCAAACCAGTGAAATTTATAGAGCTGTTAAGCAGATGTGATGTATTCAAATAATACATTGTATTTTGTACATGTCCAACAACAGACCCTGGAGCATAAAACTCAGAGAGCTGTAGAAGTTTGAGAAAAAAAAAAACAAGAAAAAAATCCCTTGAAAACAACAAAAACAAAAAAACCCCAAACAAACAAACAAACAAATAAATAAATAAAAAACCACAAAAAAAAAAAAAAAAAAAAAAGAAAAAAAAAACCCAAACCAAAAAAAAAACCCAAATTGGAACTTGTTTCCCACGGGGGCTGCAAATTTTTCAAACCTCTGATAAATATGACCTGAGGAATCTGACAGACTTCAAAGTTTGACCTGAAAGATTGAACCAGTTTTGGCACTCAATATCCTTTCCACCCTATAGTCTGTCTCTTTTGTGTATCCACTTGAGACATTTTAGAGAGAAACATGAACAGTCTACAGTGAAGACAAGACTGGCCTCAAAAGTGACAGCATAAGCAGGGCCAAGAGGTCCAGTTCTATCTCAAAGCAATTTACATCAATTTTCTTCTCAATATTATTTAAGAAGTTGTTCATGCACTTGTAATCAAAAAGCTGAATTTTTTAACAGAATCGAGCAAAATTCTAGAAAGGTGCTCTGAGATGCCAGCAGAGAATCTCTAAGCATAGCTCTTCTTACAGCTATGTTATTAGTATTTTTGTGACAACTGTAATTTAAAAATGCATGCAGTAGTTTTAAGTAGTCTTGAGTGAAATTATATCTATAAAATTATACCAAACACTACATTGGAAAAGAAGGATAGAGTCTTTATTGCTATAGGACCTGTTAATCCTACTGATAAATCCTACTGATAAATGCGTGATTGATCTGATAAAGTCTATAAAGATTTCCAAAATGAATTTGACAAGATTCATCTCCAAAAGATATTCAACAAACTAAGCAGAACTGTGCTATTCTCATTTTAGCTGCCAATAATCTCATCTAGGCTCGCTTTCTGATAGTCTTATCCAGGTTCCCTTTTCTGTGAAAGGCTGGACCAGATGGTCTTTTGACTCTACACCTTATTTATTTATCTAATTTTATCCCAAATCAATCAGAGTCTGTCCATTGATCACTTCTTTTTTTTAAAGAATAGACTGACTGATAACAAGTATGGACCTTCTTTGCTGTATATGATGGCTCCAATCTGAATGCAATTTTTAGCAATGAATATGAAGTCTAAAACACAGTGTCCTTCCTGAATAACCAGGCATCAAGTAGCTTAGAAAAACGTTTCCTTCATATTCCAAATATTCCATTTTGATATTTTCTATATTTTTGAATACTTTTCTATTGACCCTTTAATTATTTTATAGGAGTAGTTTCTGAAATAATAGGTGAAATATAATAGCCCCAGTAATTGCTATTTTAGGGAGAAATATACAACTGAAAAGTTATAACAGTCCTGAGATTATAGTAATTACTCTTAAATATTGTGTCTGACCTAAATATTTCTATGTGGTTTATCTTTTGAACAACTTTACTTGCCTTATAGTGGTATTCTTTACATTACATTTGACTTAAAGAAAGGTTTTCATTAAGTTTAATGACAGGTCATAATGAAAGCCAAAACATTCCATCCCCAAAACCTAGGATGTTCTCTTGTATGTTTTGAGAGATGATACAGTTGATGCACTGAAGAGACAGGAAGGTTATTACATGTATGATTTGGGTAGTATCAGTAACCCATATTTGCATGTTCATGGTTTTGTAGTACTTTAATGGCAAGAACTGTACACTAGCATACTGTGAAAAATTCACCTTTATAAATTAATTAATAATATGTGGGATAACTATGATATAAATCCCAGAAAAAAGAATGGCAGTAGAAAAATTCCATTGCAGGTACTCTGCAGAGGTCTGCATTAAGTCATTTTACTAGGCTTTGAAAAGTTTTTCAGGCTCCTGCCTGATGTGTTTCAGTGGGAATATTTCTGGCATTCTGTTTCTATGGGCAGCTGGAAAGAGAAGATGGCAGTTCTGAAAACAAGTACATTTAAATTTGTCGAAGTTTTATTAAGACTAGATGTCTCTTTTTCACATGCTGATCATAATGTCACCTTCCACTGTGGAAAAGTATGGCTTTGTTTCCAAGCAAGGAGGTTTTGTTATAATAATTTTAGTGATTTATACCATCCTAAAATATATATATATTATTTAAAGGACTTATTATCCTCTTTGAAATGAATAAATAGACTGACAAAGATGATGGCAGGTGATGTGTTAAGATGATATTTTACCAATACATAAAATGCATACAATGTATTTTCTATTCCCAATATGTATACCATATTGAGATAAATGTATTTACAGAGTGATTAGAGGCATATCTGCTTGTTCTCAAAACACAACTATCTTCAACTTGTCAAAGGACGACTCATCTCCAGCTGTCACCTTGCATTTACAAAGAAGGCTTTTCCTTTTCACAGACAGATGGCCTCATGTGAATGCTCATGAGAGCTGGTGTCAAAATTTGCAATGACTTTGATTCTGCAGGGCCATGTTTAATAATATCACGCAAATCTACAATTTAATTTTTCATCTCTAGCTAAAATATATTAATTTTATTTATTTAGGAAGATAAACTGTGTGCTGTTGAAATATTTAGGATGGAAATATAAAAAATACTGAAGAATAATTTGGTTTTGTCCATTTATTTTCACTTAGCCTGCAATGACTATCAGAATTCCATTTTACTAAAAAACCTGAATATCTTTAAGAAATAGCTTCTGCTGGAAAGACATCTGCCACTAGATACCAAGGCCAAAGGAACTGAATGATGCGGAAACAGAGAGAACTATTTTCCACTAATAAAAAATCCTATCCCAAAACTCCAAACAATGTCTATGTCCACAAACAGCTGTATGGGGGAAAAAATGTTTTAGTAGATACAGACTAGAGAAAGCAAGTAGCTTTTCTAGTAGACCTGGAAATAGCAAGAAAGCATTGAGAGAAATACAAGATTTTATGTGATTGAACATATTTTTAAGAAGTGGCAATAGAAAAAGTGATGGGGATATGATAATTAAAATATGATAATTAAAAATGTTAAAAGTATATAAGCAAATAAGAAAAAAAAAAAGAAGTCTGTCTTGAATAATAGTAGGAAGTGAAGTAGGAGGTGAGATTAAGGGCCAGTTAAGCATTTGCTAAGTTAGTTGCAGATAGGTATATAACTTTAATTCTAATAAAAAAGCTTTTTAATAAATGTGCAAAATCAAGGCTGTTGCATCCTGGAGTTTGGGTTTAGATTAGGGTTTTTAATTTATGTTAAAATAAGTCAAGTTCTGTAATCCCGCGCACCCCTCGTGTTGTTCCCCCCCCCCCCCCCCGCGGTTTCTGGCCCCACGCTGCCCGCTGCCGGATCTTCCCCCTCTGCCGCTCCTGTAACTAGCCCCCTGTCTGGCCCCAGGAAACCCCGTGCTGGCCACCCCAATCCACACGATCCCGCTCAGCCCGAGGCTCGTTGCCCGACCCTGCGGGGTTCTCTGGTTGGTCGCTGTTGCTGGCGTCACCGCCACAGCAGCCGCCCCTATTGGACGGCAGGCCATGGATCCTCTCACCCCGCCCCTCCATAAAATCCTACCCCGCCAGCACCCAAGCGCCATTTTCTCCCATGCAAGTGCCAGGAGCGGTCGTGTCCTTCCATCGAACCGCGCCACATGACCAATAAACCGTTCCTGCCAAGCATGGAGTAAATGGATAAATTCCTTACCTCTTTGCCGGATCCCTAGCGCATGGTAACAGAGGCTGGCCAGCCCACGCACCCGAGACACGGAGCCGTGTCCGGGAACCCGCGGGAGAAAACCCTGGCAGCACGTGGAAGCTACGCCACAGCCGGGCTCCCAAGAGCTGCGTGCAGCCGGGGAGAGCGAAAACCCCATGCCGCACAAGGCATGTGATTCAATGTTAGAGAAAAAAAATTGCTGCAAGAAAGCAAATGATACCCAAGGGGAGGACGAATTCAGTAACTGGAATGATGATTTATTGGTATGAGGGTACTACATTATTTACTTTCTAACTCAAATTACCTTTCTGACAAAAAAAAAAAAAAAAAAGGTGCAAAGAAAAAAATACTCCTTCATAATCCCTATCAAGGCTGGGGAATATTGTTATTATTATTATCTAAGACAGAATTCTTGTGTGGCTAAATAAAATTAGCCACAGAATATTTTTTGTCTTTCGTTTTTGTGAACACTGATTCTGCAGAATTTCAGTTGAGGATCTGGCTGATTTATGTATCGTGTGGTTCTTCCATACTCAGTAAGGAAATTTAAAGTATATTTTACCTGTGAATAAATTAGACAAGAACAAAGTTTACTACAAAGTCTACTTGTCTGAAAGGAATACTGAGGGGGGAAATGAGAATGAACCTCATAAGCTAAAATAATGACCTTTCTGATTTTCTCTGTGTTGAAGGGGATGAGGAGAGGGTAAATATTTCTTTCTCTCTCCTTTTCTTTTCTTTTCTTTTCTTTTCTTTTCTTTTCTTTTCTTTTCTTTTCTTTTCTTTTCTTTTCTTTTCTTTTCTTTTCTTTTCTTTTCTTTTCTTTTCTTCTCTTCTCTTCTCTTCTCTTCTCTTCTCTTCTCTTCTCTTCTCTTCTCTTCTCTTCTCTTCTCTTCCCTTTTCCTTTTCCTTTTCCTTTTCCTTTTCCTTTTCCTTTTCCTTTTCCTTTTCCTTTTCTTGGCACTTTTTAATCACTAAATCACTCTGTTGCTTCTGATAGATTAGCATTATGATAGAAGCTGCAGAATTACATGCTACATTGCCTCCAGAATAATCACAATGGAAAATCAGTGAATGAAGCTGACTTCACATGAAAAAAACAAAACAAAAAAACAAAAAAAAAAACCAAAAAAAAACCCAAAAAAAAAAAAACCAAAAAAAAACAAAAAAAAAAACAACAAAAAAAAAAAAAAACCAAAAAAACAGAAAAATCCCAACCCTAATTTTCTTCCAACAAGCTGTCTTATTAATGTCTTAATTCTTACAAATTCATGTGATATTGACCAAATGAGGATGCCTTATATCTGAAGTAGTAAAACTAGGTTACCTTCCTAGTTAGAGAAGAGAAAAAAATATGGTTTATTTATCCTAAAGTATATGTTGATATTTGAGTTAGATAACATGCTTCCCATATTTTGTTTTATTTTATATTATCCCATGTGCAAGGGACATAGAATGCATCTCAAAGATTTGGACAAAGATTTAGATTATGTAGATATTGGAGACATCTACAAATTTTTAATATAATTTTGAAATCTTTTGAGGCTAGTATGAGTTACGTGTTAGTAAGGTCTTTTTTCTTAAGCCTCAGGAAGAAAAACTAGGAGTTTGATTAGTTGCTAGTAGGGTAGTTTAATTTGTTTAGTCTGAGATTAAATTAACACCACCTGTTATGTCAAAAACTACCAAAACTTAAACACTTAGTGTTACAATCCAGTTATTGAGAGATGTCTCAGTCCAAATTAAATCAAACTAGACCATATGCCAAAGTCAATAGTCCAGAATTTATTTTACAATGAATGTAAGGCAGAAAGACAGGAAGAAATAGAAAAGGTAGAGGGAGTTCAAGCAGAAGACAGCCACCACTAGCAGTGTCCAGTTGGTCCTTCTTCTCCTTGGGCTTCTGGGTAGCAGGCATCATTCAAACTTTTTTAGTATTTATACGTATGTAATATGTATAGCAAAAAAAGGGATTAATGTTCATTGGCTGCACTGCTTGCTTATTCTATTGGTTAAATAATTCCCTCACTTCTAATGTTAATTATTCCCATTCCCATTCTTTCCCATTGAGTTGGTGCATTTCTTTGGTTGGTGACTCCTGAATCAGTGGTTGTGATCTGCCCCTGCCGGATTGTTTTTCATCCATTCAGAGTTGATTTTATCATAGCTCCTGAGTTGGCTTTGCTTGTGGCCCATAAATTCTGCATTTTTTGTGTCCATTATCCATGATCCATTATTTTCCCCCAGCTTTGTTAGCTTCCAGCTAATTCTGAGATAACACATGGACAATTACAACACATTTTTCTTATCTCCAGTTCCCAGCTGTTGTGGCTTATCTCCCAGCCCAAGTTCCAGGTGTCCAGGGAAGCATACTTGGGGGAGCTTCCTTGGTTTTTGTTGGTCTCAGATGACATCTGTCTCATAATTTGGAGTGACCAAATTTTGTTTATTTGACCAGAAATATGTGTATGAGCAGTTGGTTCTTTACACGGTTTGCCAGTGTGATTTTTGTCTGAATACATTACTCAGGATGTGCTAACCAAATCTCACCTCCACCAGGTCTGGAGTTAGCACCATTCTGTCACACCTTTCTGTGCTTATCTCATGGCAAATTCCTTCTGTGGCCTTAACAGTGCTTGAGACAGGCAACTGGGATCTTTAAGTCCTTACGCTTGGGAAGATATATTTTTAATGCTATATTTGTGCTAAAATTCTAAAAAGGAAGTAATGATATTTTTTTTTATTATTTTTAGACTGCAACTATATCCAGCTGCAAAAATGTGTCAAAAAGGAAAAAGAAAATTATTGAAACATTTAGTCACCATGGCATAGAGAGATACATGGCTCTCTTTTCATGCAAACTTTGCTACAATACATGAGGATCATTTTCTCTACTGGGGACAAATGGTATTGTCTGATATCCCAATTAAATGTATATCAGTATTTTTGTCCTCTTTTAAATCTCTCTCTCATTTGAGATTCTATCTCTTTTGTGACTCTTCATCATTAAAAAAGCTGAAACAGTAGACCTTTCTATTAAAAAGAATAAACTCATTTCCTATGAGCATTAAATTATACACTGAATGCATTGATCTTTTGCCATACTTACACCTAACAGTCTTTCCTCTCTTCTGCATGGTGATATGCAGAACATTCCTGATCTGTCTCAACTTACAATGAAGATGAAAGGTCTTAATATATTTTCATTAATTTACAAGTGAATGAGCACAGACTTGTCAGTTTACTTCTCATTGAGATTCAAAAGCAAAAGACAAAAAAGGGAATAAAGGTAAAAAAGTGTATCTTTGTCTAGCAAATAAATCACTCTCTTCTTCCCTTAATGTCTCTGCTATAAGTAAGAGTGCTGGAAGGTAAGCCAAAGTATAATTTCCTGACCATGCATTTACCTGTTAATTTTATCCCTGTATCTGTTTTGGACCATCACATCTAGCTGTTTTCAGGAGAAAGACTGAGTATAACTTGAGGGGCTATTTAATTGTAAATTCTTCTCCCAAAATCAGTATGGATGAAAACTTCTTCAAGTTTAGGCTCCCTTTATGTACAAAGTATGCCAAAAAACTCCATTCCAGGCCTTGGAACCCAAAGGCATGCAACAAATTCACCAGTTATAAAAAACACTGACCTACCAGTGAGGTAACAGTGTAGCATCGTCAGTGTTTTGTATACCTTGAGTTGAAATATATCTATAATCATAGTTTCACAGAACCATTAAGGTTGGTAAAGACCTTTAAGATCAGCAAATCCAACCATCAACCTAGCACCACCATCCTCAAGTACAATGGGCTTTGGACTCTACCATTTCCCTGGTCAGTCTGTTCCAATACTTTACCATTCCATGAAAAAAAATATTTTTTAATTTCTAATGCAATACTCCTATGGTGCAACTTGAAGCTATTTCTTCTCATTCTGTTAGTTGTTAATTGGCAGAAAGCACAAACACCCACCTCACTACAACCTCCTTTCAGGTAGTTGTGGAGAGTGATGTCACCCCTGGGCCTCCTCTTCTCCAGACTGAGAGCAGCTCCCTCAGCTGCTCCTCACTGTGCTCCAGGTCTGTTGCCCTTCTCTGTACACACTCCAGCACCTAAATGTCCTTCTTGCAGTGAGTGGCCCAAAAATTAGGTGATCCTGCCCCTATACTCAGCTTTAGTGAGGTCACATCTGGAGTGCCGTGCCCAGTTCTGGACTCTTCAGTGCAAGACATAAATGGAGCTCCTAGAGCAGGTCCAGCAGAATGACACAAAGATAATTAAAGAACTGGAGCATCTCTCTTATGAGGAAAGGCTGAGAGAGCTGGGCCTGTTCAGCCTTGAGAAGAAACTGACTGAGAAGTGACCTCATCAATATGAGTAAGCATGTGAAGGGAAGGTGTTAAGAGAGTTCTCTGATTGTTTTCTTCTGCATTATGTGGCTTCATTCTTGTCCCTGCCTGTCTTCAAGCTAAGGGAGCTAGGTATCTTGACAAAAACTGGTCTTGGTCTTGTTATTAAAAAGTCAGGTAAAGATATTAAGTTCTTCAGCCTTTTCCTCATCCTTTGTCATTGTGTTCCCCCCTACATCCAAAAAAGGATGGAGATTCTCCTTGGCTTCCCTCATGTTTCATAGGGTATCAGATATTACTCAAAGGAGACCAAGGACCAAGGATAACAAAGAGACTGTGTGAGAAAATCAGATTCTTCTATTTATAAACCTAAAACTGCCAGGGAAAGAGATTAAAATCTCTGCAAAATTTCAGTTTAAAAAGTCTGACAGCAGAAAAACTGGAAAGGCTTATGTTCTTTGCGCTCATCTTCAGAGGCACACCTGATTCACAGACTGGAATAAGCTTCTGTCTCTTGGGAAGCCATGTTTGAGACAGCAGCTGAAAATGACATGACAGCTAGAAGTCTACTTGGCTTTCTAAGATACTTTTAAAAATTTTATTTTTATGAGGACTCCACTCTTGGCACTGATGCTGCTGTAATCCTGAAGCCTAATAATCCAAATGAATGCCAATGATCCTTTTTCACCTGTACTCACACTGTATTTTCTACCTGTCACACTGTATTCTCCCCACTGCATATCACTGATAAATTAGATGAGGCTTAAGGTCGAGATTCCAACAGTTACTTATGTAACAGGAGCAGAATTTTAAACTATATTAATTAATCCAAGCCCAAAATTCAGGTTTTACTTCTAAGACATTTAATTTTATACATTGTTTAACCTAGTCAGATGGATTTTTTTTCCAGTCAATGCCTCTCTACAGGTTGCAGTCACATATTGGGTAAAGATGCAGTCCATGCTCCATGTTGGAGCAGATATCCGCACTGCAGCCCATGGAGGACCCCATACTGCAGCAGGTGGATGTGTCCTGAAGGACACTGCAGCCTGTGGAAAGTCCATGCAGAAGCAAGATCCTGGCTGAAACTGTGATCTGTGGAGGGGAGCCAATGCTAGACAAGATTTTGTGGCAAGAACTGTAGCCTGCAGGGGATCCAGGCTGCAGCAGCCTCTTCATGAAGGACTGTATCCTGTGGGAGGAAACCCACACTGGAACAGGAGAATAGTGTGAGGCGGAAGAGGCAACAGAGAAAATGTGTTACGGATTGACTGCAACCCCCATTGCTCTTCTGCACTGCTCAGGGGGAGGAAGTAAAAGAATCAGGAGAGACATTAAGCCTGGAAAAAAGCAAGGTGGGAGGAAGCTTTGGGTTTATTTCTCACTGTTAATTGGAAATATTAATACACTTATTAATTCCTTCCTTAATTAATTGGAAATAAATTAAATTAACCTTCTTCAAGTTGCTTCTGTTTTGCCCATGACCATAATTGGTAAATGATCTTCTCCTTATCTCGACCCATGAGTCTTACATCCTATTTCCTCCATTTGTTCTGCTGATAGAAAGTGATAGAAGCAAAAAGAAACTTTAAAAAGTCAAAGAAGTTATAGGAAAGAATATATTGTCTGTTTTAAAGAGGTAATTTAAAATTTTTCCTCAGGATTTCTTTTGAAAACTCTTGTCAAAATGGATCAGTTTTGATTTTAAGTCTAAATTCAAGCTTTCATTAAAGTCCTGTAATAGAAGTCTTGAGTTTTTGTAAAAATATTTTAATAGTGAAAAACTGCTGACTCGCATGCTACTGGTGATCATGTTTGCTGTTTCCCAGCTGACCTATCTTTCATGTTATACCTCTGATCATAAGCTGCAAACATAGTCACAATTCAAAAGATCAGTGTAGGAGTTGAACAGATTGGCTGTGTCATAGGAAAAAATGTACAGCACAGAGAGTCAGAAAAATTTATAAAAGCCTCTGGTAGCTAATTAGAAACTCAATAACTCCTTTGCATCACAGAAGTTGCATTTCTGGAATATTTTTTTTCTCTCTCTTTTGTTGATCTTGTTCTTTAATAAATCAGAAGAAGAAGCAAGAGCTGAGTTGGATTTTCTCCAAAAAATCTATGGCAGTATCTCTTCTTCAACTTTTTGCTCCTCTAATGAGCTGAAAATGTGCCTTTCAGCCATCTCAAGTATTTGAAGTATTTATGATACGTGATGGTATGATACATGGAAGGTAAGGAAAGCTCTCCAAAAAATTATGAAGGCAATGCCAGCTCTCTGTTGGGAATTCTGTTCTACTGGAACTGCAACTTCCTGACTGTTAGCACTTTCTCACTAAGCCAGAAAGGAAAAAAAAGTTTATAAAAAAATTATTGTGTGGGGAGATTGGGAAATTCAGGAGTATGTGCAAAGGAAAAAAAAAAAAAAAAGAAGAAAATGAAAGAATAAAAGAGGAAAAAATATGCTGGACAGAAAACACAGAGGAGAAAATTCTGTTTACATGGGTAAATAAAGGAAAGAGATAAATTAGAGAAATGTTTGTATTTAAGGAAAGGAATGTGCAAATGGAGTTGTCAAAGTTTATCATAATTCCAAAGGTCACATGCTGAAGGGTGGTTCACAGCAGAATAGAACTGTACTTCTAAAATTTGAATATTTACATTTGAACATGCAAGTCAGATAATACTTTGTTCCCTTTGGCTTGTCACTTCTGTTTTATCAGCTACTTATTTGATGAGTGGCTTTTGCAGACTGTATTACTATTCTCCATGTAGCTTCTGTCTTTGTTCAACTGCTACTCAGTACACAAGGAAGACTTGAGAAGAATAAAAATCTCAGCCTTTTTTTCCTGCCTTCCACCTTTTTCTATTGATCTAAGGGATAAAAAGAAGCTATTAGCTAATCAAAGATGAGTGCTTGACCCTTGGTACCAAGTAAAACCATAATAATTAATTTATGCTTCTTCTTTGGATAGATTTCTTAAATACACAAATATGCAGGCTGAGTTGCTCAAATCTGAAATTATAATGCCCTTTCTATAATTATGAATTCCACTTCTGGGAATAGAAGTAGACTTCTGTTTCAAAAACAGTACATGTAGAGAGGGGAAAAAAAAAAAAAAAATCTAAGTTTCCTGTGGGGAACAGTTCAAGTGAAAACAAATACAGAACTAGTGCTCTTTCAGGCCAGCTGGCAAATCAGGACACAGCTGCTGTTTTTGAGTCTGTGAAGTTCAGCACCTGCAGGAGGTAGAAACATAATTATTATTTATGTACAGGTGAGCTTCTGAGGGTCTAGGGAGCTCTCAGACCTACACATTTGAATTTTTTGCTCCAGGACTCACACGTTCTGCAGAACTTACAGTGTTGCTTGTTGACTTCAGGATCTCTTTGTCAACTTCTGCTTCTCACTAACCAGTAGAAAATGGAATATATTGTATTTCCCTAAGCTTCACTTTCAATACAGCCTCCGTCCATACTCACTGCTTCTTAGATCATGAAGACAATAACAGCAGTAACAAAATACTTCTTCCCTAGGACTGAGCCAATTCTTATTTAGTTCTTCCTGAGCTCCATGCAGTGAATCACAGCCCTAGTTACCAACCTCCACACAGCTGTCTATTCATACAAAGCACGTATCTGTTTCCATCCTGATTGGGGTTCACCATTTAATCTACTGCCACCCAACAGAGCAGATAGATATTTCTGTAGTCAGCTGTAGCCCTGCCCAGCTGGATCAGAAAATGAAATGGAAAAGGCCATATAAGTACTCTCAGCCATTTTTTGACTGTCAGAAATGTTTTTTACCACATCATACTCCTGTTAAATCAGAATGATAAGAGTGCCTACCTGCAAAACCCAGTCACACTTGATGAGGAGGAGCAGTGTGCCAGCTGCAGCACATTGCAAGCAGAATCTGAGGCTCCTGAGTTAGAGAAATTGTAATTGGATACATGGAAATATAGTAATGATAAGCCTACAGTTAGCAGAAGATAATATTGACAATGTTCTGTCCAGGAAAACAATTTTTATGCCCTTCCTCCCATAAATTTCTTCTGGTTTTTGTTTGATAAAGAGAAAATGGAAAGAGGGAGAAGCTAAAGTATACCAGAAGATTCTGATAGGCAGCAAAAGAAAAACAATTGCCCAAATCATCGACATTAACATAATGCACTGAAGAATAGGCAGCTGTAATGTTTTTTTTTTAAATACTGACAAGCTGAAGGGAATAACAGCTACCATCTCATCTGACAGCAGCTGCCAACAGTGTGTGTAATTTTTTAGACTCTGTGGTGCCTACAATAGGCAGCAATTTTGTGGGTGCTAGGAATGCACCAAAGAGTTTCAAACAAAAAACCTTTTTATTTTTCTCCCATAGCATTCCATCTTACTGTGACAGCCATAGCAACGGAGTCAAAAGCTTGATCATAGAAGTGATGGCTGCATATTTATAAGGTCCATAGCTCTTGTTTCCCGGTGGATTTTGTGTCATTTCAGTCAGAAAATTGCCTCCAGACAAATGCAATAATAAATTGGAGAAATAATTTTCTGTCTTTTCTTTCACTGTGGTGAGCCTGAATATGTAGGAAAGTGCAAATATAATGGTCATCATGAAATGCTTGTTTTGGTAGCATCTAGACAGTGCTTGTTTCATGACAAAGCTGAGTCTTCACAGGAAAACCACCCCACCAACAATTAGTGCTTGCCATGTTATAAGAGAATTAATTTTTCCTTTGAAGTAAATTTAAAAGTACTAATGTCTTGCAAATGTTAAAATTTCTAAAGTGCAGACACATTTCTGAAAGATTTAATTGCATACATTTAAATTATCTGAAGTCATTAGTGCAAGATGGAATAAATAATTGCATGTCTGTAATGTGAGGTTTCTAAAACTTGGAGTAGCTGCTTAGATTTTTTTGATATTTTATGAGTAATGATTACTAATCATCCATCAATAGATATAGATGGATTAACAATAATTTTAAATTATTGAGTTCAGAGTTACATACAGCTGATCACAAAGTAGTGCCAATCATCATTATTTTGCCCCTTTCTGGTGATTGGGAAGCTGAGTCAGAATTTCAAGTAAGCTTATCTGAATTACTTGTGTTTACAGTAGAGAAAATTATCCTGAAGATAAAATTACAAATGTGTTCTTAGAAGAAGGGATTAGGATCACCTTGTTAGATATATACAGTTACTGCTGTAAACAAAGAATAACAGAATGGAAGAGCTCAATAATATTTTTTTTTATCCTCAGGTACATTCAAGAATTAATTTAATTGCATTCCTTTACCCTTTAGCAAACATTGTGTCTAAGAACCTGGTCTTCCAAAACACAACTGCCAAGAGGTGGTAAGTGGGAGAGTTTTCATACAAAGAGTGCTTAATAAGTGTTAAATACCTTAGTGAAGTCTCATTTCTCCAGCTACTGTCATAGGTTAATAGTTTGTAATACTTGTTTCCACAAAATATCGTATTAATTAAAAAAAAACAAAAAACAAAAGAGAGACTCAGCAAGGTGAGATACAGTCTTAACCATTTTGTTAAGTTTTTTAATTTGTTCTCTGAGGGATAGACTTCAATAAAATAACTGCAGACTATGTTTACTTTGTAAAATCTATCTATATGTAGAGTTATCATCAGAGTTGTGCAGGAGTACTGTCTTGGGAGATTTTATTTGCCTAACGCAAAATGATCATGTGAAAATTATCTCAATGAGAAAAATCACAGTTTTTATAAATTTATATTGTCTATATTCAAAACTGTGATACTTGTTTGGACTGTACTTGTAAGTCAAAGGTATCTAGCCATCTGCTTTCATGATTAGGAAAATAAGGATAAAGTGCTTCTTTGGTATATTTACGAGAACACAATAAATTCCAGTTTCTGATAATACAGGAAAAATGAATTAGATTATGCTATTTCTTTCCTCCACATATAAGGCTCACTTTTGGTATTGTTTTACAATATAAATCTTTCTCACACTTTTCCTTATGAGTCAAGCTAGAAATGTCTTTCTCACTGCATCTTACTTTCTTCGGTACGTGAGATTTTAGTGAAACAACTTTCTCTGTCATCGAGATATCTCTTTCTGTGTCAGAAAATGGCACACTTTTTATTTATTGCTTTTCTGTTCTATGAACCTTATGCTCTTGTATAAATGACATACAAATAATAGCATTCCTTTTTTTTTGTGTAATTTTTTGGACTGTTTTGAGAAGATTCATTATTTAGCCTGAGTGCATAGATACAGTTATGTAACTAGTAATTAATTGCCAGCAAATCCATGCAAAGGCTTTGCTTGAACCTATTGAAGTTAATGGGAATTTTGTCATTCACTTTGGTGACACCAGAATTTTATTAGAAAGTTGTTTTCTGTATCTTTGTGATAATGCTTCTTTCTGTCATGAAAGAGACAATCTAATAAATAATAGTGTATAACTGTTGCTTAATGAAGAACTATCAATTTGAAGAATTTTTGTACTAAAATATATTTCTGCAACTAAGGAACTCTATCTGCTTTATTCAGAGCTTAGATTATTTGAAATGTATTGATAAAATCCTATTTCTTTCCAAAAGCTTTAATGACTAAAGCTTAATTCAGGGAAAAGGCTCTACGATAACAGTATGCTGATTCATAGCCAGTGCTGTCTAGCTATACAATGTATATTTAAGACATATATAATTTTCATATATAATTTATATATTAAAATGTATTAATTATAATATATCCTTTTTAGTGGGCTAATTATTATGCAGCTTGGTAAAAGTTTATGGTTACTTCAGTTAGTGTGGTAGATAGGGACAGGCGAACGGAAAATCTCGGGATGTGACGGAAAGCTAGACCCTTCCCACTTCTTCCTGCTATAGATAATCAATCACCCCTGAAGCATGCAGCCCCTCCTAACTCTGTAGTTTTCCACTCCTTACTAACCCTAGCCAGACCCACCATCCCCTTTTGACGTAGGGAAGCCCCCTTGACTATTTAACCCCACGAGATGAGATAATAAACGCCATTTGACCATCCACCACATTGGTGTCTGTGCATGTCAGTGGACCGAGTGACCTGGGGGAGGCCGGGTCGCCGTGCTGTGTCTTGAAACCAGGTCGCCCGCCTTCTCATCAGAAGGCGACAAGTTAGTATTAAAGGATAGTTAGATATTCAGAAATCAAACAGGCAGATAATTAAACTATATCATCATTTCCATATGAGTGATTGCTAAATCCATCATTGGCCAGATGAAAAGTGTGAAAAAGGAAGCCATAAGGATTGGAGATATTTCCACTTTTGGAATGGAGAAAACCAAAAAGGTCATTGAAAGTACACAAGATGAACACTTTGTAATGTAAAGCAGTTGCCATTATTCTCCTACTAGGGCAATGTGAAGCGCTCTGTGTTCATTGCTGATAGGGAGACCACTCAAAATACTGAGGCAACAAATGCAAGAAAGCAAGAAATCAATCACTGACTATTATTTTTTGAGTCATCTGGGTGCTGACCATACTTTTATGTCACCTTTTAAACCATGCAGCAGGGAAATTTGGGAAAAGGCTGAATGTATAAGGTGATACTGTGGATGCCTGAAGAGGTGTGTGTTCAAATATGCTACATGTAACTCATCACAAGACTGAACCATTTATGACTAACTCAAAGACACCAGATTATATCTTTACCTTACAGGATAGGCATATCTGCCCAAGAGTGGAGATTTTCTAAACATAGCCAGTAATTAAACATTTTATTTTGCTTATAATACCAGTCGTAACGGCTTAATTAAAAACAAAAAAAAACAGTAAAGGAGATGGATTGTAACTTTGTGTTAGGGCTTCAGCAAAAGAAATACACTGAAATGACACTTCACTGAAGTCAAATTTATGCATATTTTCTACTGGCACCAATCTTGTAGTAGAGGCTGGTTTTACCAACTTGGCATCCCCAGGGAAAGTGCAGGTATATGAGTCACCTGAATGACAGAGAAATAGCAGATGTTCAGTGAATATCTAGTCTCTTTACCCTGTCCTATTCTATGTGTTAATTTTAAAATAATTTTTTTCCTTTTAAATCAAAGCAGCTCAATTTGCTGTTTGCACATCATACCATGACATCTGCTCTCTCAGATGCTAAGACATAAAATTCTCTGCTGATTTCTATATACTAATCTGTTTCTAGGATTCATTACATATTCCCTGCTTTGACATTTTAGTTTCAGGGAATTACAGCATAAAGTTTGATTCATATAACTGAAACAGTATTTTTTTGCATTGGTGAATTCTTGACCCTTAAAATTCAATGAATATTCCTGCATGTGCTTTTTAACCAAAAAGTGTCTGTTTAAAATACATTCACTTAACACACATGCAGGGAATTTGCACATGATTATTTTTGTTCTGTCCCACTATTGTAAGACAAGCGAAAGGATCAAAGCCTCCAAATTATTTTTCCTCACAATTATATCCCATTTACTCTCACACTTTTCTAAGTGATGCAGTAGTTCATACTAGCTTAAAAAATAACAAACCCAAAAAACTAAAATCCAAAAGGCCACATCCAACCTAGAGTTTTCCACATTATTAATTTATTTTTCTTTGTGCTAGATAGAAGAACCCAGCTTCAAATTGCAGCTTTAGTGAACATGGCAGATTGTTTTTCTATTTCTGTGTATGCAATGTTCACAAGTCTTTTTCTATCCACCCTTAACAACAAAATACACTCTGTTTAACCTGCATTATTGATTTTCAATTCAGAGGTACTTTCATGATGACAATGTGCTTGCTGAAAATTTCAAAATGTTAAAAGATTAATAAAGATTAATAAAGATTAATAAAATATTATTTTCATGAAGGAAAAGAAGATTTAGACTAGTGGTATATTATCTATATTTATCATTGAAACTTCTATAATACTAGCTTGCAATTTAATTACATATTACATATTGTTCAAGTAAGATATTTGATTGGAATAGGAGTGTCAGTGCATTCATGTGTTTTGTGCTGACGTTATGGTCCAGATTTGTGCTTCTTAGCAGCATCATCTGGTTCCCTGAACCAAATGTCCTCAGCACATCTGTGGTTCCAAGACGTCCATAAGCACCTGTATGGGCTCACTAACTGTTCCAATATATAGGATGCACCTTACTAAGAGCTTGTGCTTTAGTTTGCTCTCAGAAAGAATCTAGTGCCTGGAAAAGAAAAGCTTAAAAAAAACCAGGAAAATTAGAAAATGGAGATGATCTGTAAATTCAATTTTAAAAATCACACTCTGAATCCAAGTGCTAAAGGAGACATAGCCATTAATAAGTGATTAATATATAAAATTTTCATACAGCTTTACTGCATTATTGCAACCAGAGACAGAGATAGTGAGAAAACAGGTTAAAAGACTGAAAAATCTGGATGGTTTCATGTCTTAAACACACACTGCCACAAACATTAACAATGTATCATAAAATATTGTGTTCATACACAATATTCATCAACATGATGGCACATAAAAACCATTAGTCTTCAAAAATATGCTACACTGTTTGCAAGTATACTTTACCTGTAGACAATCATCACACAATTTTGATAGTTAAAGTCCTTGGTGGTTTCTTTCTGCCTAAAAGTTATACAGGGTTTCTTCCTAAAAGATATGGTTATTACATGTCTTCCACTGGAGTGTCTGCTCCAATAGTGTATATTTTTGTATTTCTTTTCTGAATTATCAATCTTTTTTTTCTTTTTTTTAATTTGCATCCTACCACCTGTATCGTTGTGCAAATGTGTTGCCTCTAAAAAAAAAAATCATGTTTTGAAAAGGTTTAAGATCAGATCTCTTAAACATTTATAAACATGTTATTGGAAATTAAAAACAAAACCAAACATATTCAAAATTAACTAGTTAAGATTAAAGGTAGTTGATGACCCCAATGAATTATTTAAGTTGCAAAGACAGAAGTTTCTGAATAAGTACTTATTGCTTAATTTGATATATCTATTATGTGAATTCAAGTGGGTTTTTTGTTTTTTAATTATTGATACTGAAAAAAAAAAGATTTAAAGTAAACACAAACTCATCTAGCTACATGTTTTTATCTTCTGATACAAGTTTTCTGGATTGAAGTAATATCTTAGAAATTTAACTTCAGATTAATTCAATGTAAATTAATGTTTTCTAAAATTCAAATATTTTTCCTTTTTGAATTTTACAAGTAGAAAAACAAAAGGCAAGTAAGTACTATTTTCTTATTCTTAAGAAAGAGTTCTCTAATCACCTTGAAACTATTGTCTGAATCCCTGTAAAACATTCTCATGCTTTTTTTCCAAGTGTAGGTATTTGGGACTAGTTGCCAGATGATCAGGAGCTCTCAGAAGTTTTTGTTCAAACTCAGTGTAAGAATCTCTCATCCTTTATTTAACAGCAGGAAGACATTATTATTCTGCAACTTTGTTGCCTGTGGTGATGCCATGACCCATATTGAGAAGACATAGTATACTTTAAAATAAAAAAGAAACAAACTTACAAACCCCTTTAATTACCAAAAGTATTGAATTTATCTGGAAGATAAATAAAAGCCTATAGACACCTTTAGGATTGTCTGTAACTTCACCGATTTTCTCTATTGTGCTATTTTTTAAATTGTGAAAAATAATTACAGGCATTTTCTATGAAGAATTGGAAACTCCCAGGTATCCAGGAGAGGCTGGAAGAACAGAAGAAAAGCCCTGCTGGGCCAAACTAATTCTCCCTTTTGCCTGGACTGGAGCGTCTGACAATGGTAGTAACAAACACTGTTCAGCTTCATCACTTTCTGAAGTAGATTTACCTCATGCTCCCAGTACAATTTCATTTGGACTTTCTTTTTATGATCTCTTAATGAACTTGTTGTCCAGTGGATTGCATGATCTTTTTTTTTTTTTTTTTTTAATTTAGGATACTGCCTGCTTTCATAGTGTCCTGCAGCAGCAAACTACTACTAATTCATTCTCACTGTGTCAAGTACTTTATCATATTTATTCAAATCCAATTCTTGGTCGTTTAACAGAATGCATCCAATTTTGTTTGAGAACAGCTAATCAAGGTTCTTAATGACTTTGTAAACTTCTGCCATAATTCTCTTCATTTGTTTTCCTCTCCGAATTGAAGTATACTATCCTTTACAGCACTTCCTCGCAAAGCAACATCTTCTTGTGTTGTTATTTTATATCCTTTATCTGTCTATCTTAAGTCCTTCTTAGAACATGGAGGATAGAACTACAAAAGGTGATGAAATCATTTTACCTATATAAAACTTTGACATGCCCATTCCTTGAGTAATACATTGCCTTCATGAGAAAAGCCTGAAAATGCTGTGATTCTTCATGTGTCTATAGTTTCAGCTTTGTAACTGTATAATAAACTGTATTTTAAATTTAATTTCATTCTAACAGTGTTATTTTAGTACAGATATTTCCTCCTAATAATAAAATTTGTTTTTTTAAATGTCATTGTCAGGATACTTCTTAATTTTCATTTTGCCAGCAGCCTGTTGCAAGAGAAAGAAAGAAAAAGCCCACAGCGATAGTATCAGCATATAAGAATGATATAAATAAAGAATTATTGTGCAAGGATCTCTAATTTGGTATACACTCTGCAGCATAAAATAAATTTCTAATAATCCATAACTCAATCCTTCACGGTTTTTGATCATTAAGTAGAGTGGAAAAATCACCCAGGCTCTTATTCTAATTCTATAATTCATATTTTTAAGGCAAGGGTATTGTTATAGACTTGATTAATGAAGATACAATTCTTTACTTCTCACATATTTTCTGCTTTTTTAGAAGACAACTGGAATAATTTTAAGACAACAAGGATCAGAGACATCTGTTGTCTCTTTATGAAATGTGGGTCATATATTGCAGTCACAAGTTAATAAACAAGTGTCACTGGCCACATTCTTTATTGACTGGAGGAAAAATTTTGTCTCTAAAATATATTTAAGATATAACATATGTGTATTATATATATAAAATATAACAAATTTTCTTAGGGAGAAAAAATAATTTCTGCTGTTTGTATAAAAACTGCTGTTCCTTCATCAGAAGATATGTGTGCTTATGTTAGTGAAAGCTGACATAAGTGGCTATCACATTTCAGGAGTCATTAACTTACAGATGTGTGTTAATTGGCTTCTAGAGACCAAGTAGTTTCCCAAAAGTCTTGTATATTAATAATTCTTTGAAGCAGAACACAAATTATATAATCCTGTTTATATATAAAAAAGTAGAGGATATTTAAAGGAACATTTATTGAGTCACCTTATTTATTTAAAATAAAACAAAATACAAAGAAAGCAGTTCACTTAGTCTCAGTTAATTTATCATTATGTGGCACTCCCCCGTGTATTTTTCTGATATTTTTGAATAACCTGAGAGTTAAGTAGCATAAATAAAATTGTCCAGTCAATTTGATTTTTATATAAAATCAGAAAAATAAATAAATAAAAAAATCTCAGTTTTGACAACTATTCTCATTTGCTGGATATTTACATAAAAAGCTGAATTTCACATTACTTTCTGCGTAAAATTATATAACAATTTTTCAAAGCTGCAGCTACCTTGGACTTGTCTGTGGTTTCAAGAAGGCATTCTAAATAATGTCATTTCAGGTCAGAAAATATGTCATTTTTTCAAGAATACATGAAATTATTTAATGTAAGTGTACAGCAAAGCAGGCTAGGTGACTTAGTTTATTTCAAACTATAATAATTAAAGTGATATTTAAGAAGAGTATATTTCAATAGAAGAGTAAGCAAAATAAACATGGATTAGAATTCCAGAATACTTATCTATGTTTTGTAATATTATCTAAATATATATTAAAAAGGTGCGTTATTAAAGGAGAAAAGTCTGTATGAAAAGAGCATTAAAATTGTGAAGCATTAATTATCATGGAATGATTTTTATCATTTCTCAAATACAAGGAAAAAGTATGATATGATATGTATTTGTAATTACTCAATCACTACAAATGACTGTGGATAGTTTTAGGGGACATATAGTCATCTAGTCACTTTGAGAATTCACAGTATTTACATTATTGGGCAGTAGTCAGGCACAATTCTTCAAGGATGTGGTCATCATCCAAAAACTGTCAGTGTTCAATAAGCATTTGGACAACTATTCGACAGTTGGTATAATTTTTAGGTTGCCTGTGTTGATTCAGGAATTGGATTCAATGATCCTTGTGGATTCCTTCTGACTCAGGGTAATCTATAATTCACTATTTGCACCTTTCATATAATCACACACTTAAAGTCAGATATGCCTTTGAAGAGCTGAATAAAGTATGAAGTATTTAACTTGACTATAATATTGTGTATTTTCCATTTAGACATACAGGTTTTTACTAAAAAAATAAAAGAGAATTTGTTTATCCCTACTAGTGAAAACTAATGGACCCCTAAAATTAGTTTCTAGAAGCATGAAAAAAAATCATAGTTGTTGACTAGAATATGAAAAGTATGACAAGAGCACAAAATCTGAATCAGATCATTAAAAAAACCCAAAAATCAGCAGCTGTGGTCTGAAACCTTGACTTTCAGGTTTCAGTATGGATGACAGCAGTATCACAGTGCAGTGTTATAGAAAGAATAGAAGTTATTACAAAGAGAAGAAATATCTCATTTACTCTGGACACAGCGACATTGACCTTTTACTGCGAGCTGCAGTCAGTTTGACAAACTCTGCAAGGTGACAATCTCACTAGCTGAAAGAATGAAAGAGGCTACACAACATACTCTCAAGGAAACCATTTTTCAAAGTGAGTCTGTACAGAATGAAAGGAACCTTAGAGCTTCTAACAAAAACAGGAGAATAATGCCAGGATGGAATTCACCTCATTTAACTTTTCCCCTGTCTTTGACTCCTGAGCTGACATCACTTGTGTAATCAGGCTGATATTGGAGGCCTGAGGTATGTTGCTAAGCAGTTTTTAGGGACAAAGTTTCACTGGTTAAAGCACAATCAGGAAAGTATTTTGTAAAAAATGCTACCCACGTGTGAAAGGCAGGAACAGCGGCACTAAATTTATACAAGAATGTTTGCACATTAACTCGCTACACCCATCAACAAGCAATATCTTGAAGCAGTCTGACAACAAGTAACGATCATACAATCTGGGAGATGGCTCCCATCTCATAAAGTTTATCCATCCCCCACCACCCCAGCATGGCCTACACTATACCTTGGGGGCATCTGACCATAGAAGACCAGGGATGCCTCTGAGCTTATGCAGCTAGGGTCACCACGCTCAGCTCCTGGCTCCTCCCTGGCTCTGAAGTCTGAAACACCTATGAGCAAGAGAAGAAGAAGCAGAGATGGACACTTTTCTGCAACTTTTTGGTACTTTGCATTGTCAACCATTCTTATGCACAGACAATATTACATTTCAGAACTCATTGAAACTGACATAATTATTGAGCAGTAGTAAATACATTTAGTTCATCCTGACATAAGCCATGATATTCCCTCACAACAGGCATTTCAAAATATGTTGTCTATATACATATTCATGGTCAAACAGTCATATATACATGTTTGCACATATCTAGATATATGTGAATTACATTTACTATGATTTTGCCATAAATTACTTTTTAAAATAAAATTTTTCTCAGCATTCATTTGGAATCCTGGAAATAATGATGAAACACTGAAAATTTTGGTTGCCATACCTTTGAACATGCATATGCTTATCTTAGAGCAAATCCTCAACTGCTTTCAAGATCTGGTTTAATCTACTTGGCTCTCATGGATTTTACCATTCTTAATTTAAAAAGAAAGGTGGTTTGTTTTGGGTTTTTGTTTTGTTTTGTTTTGTTTTTGTAGCAATCACTTTGCCATCCTTATCTTGCAAACCAGTAGACAATGAGACAAAAAAGAAGTACTACACCAGCACTGACAGCCAACTTCTGCTTTGATATTTCAGCTCTACACTGTGCACTAGCAATAAACAAAGACAAATTCCTACAAATAATTCAGTCCCCTCATAATTCAAAACTGAGTTAGCTGTAAATTAGATTATATTACTTCTAGCAGTTTGACAAACTCTTAAACATCCTTACACTGAGCACACAAAAGGTTTGACATTTCATTGCTTTTGAAAACCTATCAAAACAAGATTTTAACTTGGATTTTTATTAAACTAATTTAACAAATAGTAGCATTTCAGGAAAATAATTTGGAGTTGTGTTTAATATGATTAAAATACATATGTCTAGAAGCTTGGTTTAGTTCTAAAGCATATGCATCATCCCAAAAACAGTTATGGATTTGCTTCTAGAACAGTGAAACTTATGAAATCTGATGTTCTATACCCCTGCATCTCTCCTGACTGCAGTAAACCTGTCTTACTGAACACAGATATTGCAATATTTCCTCATGGTGATTTAAGTTTCCTTAGTTTTTAATTTGACTTCATTTTGTGTCCCACAAATACCATCTGGACAAATAACATCACAGTTCTTTTGTTATTAATAATCAATCACATTCTTTGTCTTTAACTGAGATGCATGAGGACCAGCAGTTCAGCTTGAACTTTGAAATAAATATGCATTTAAAAAAATAACCTCACAGATTGCAGTGAAGTAGAGCTTTTATAACTACAAAATAAAAGAATTTCTCAGAGCTTCACAATCCATACAAGGTACCATACTGTGTTCTTTAGAGTATGCATAAAAGTTTTTAAAGTTATGTTAGTTTTATAAAGTAACTTTTTCTGTGCAATCAATTCTTTCATAGTTACATCACATGTGATCAGTTTAAACATTTTCCCTTAAAATTACAGTTTCTTTTGCTTAAAATTGCAGTTTATAGTGCTATTTTAGTGCTTATGTTTTTGGGATTTAAAGTTTGCATAGCTTTGTAAAAGTGCTATAACTGCACAGAGAAATTGTTGTGTAGTATATTTTATACTAAAAATATATTGGTTTGGGAATTCTCTTGTGCGATTGCATAGACTTTAAAGTTTCAAAATAAAAATAAGAATAACATGTAAAATAATTTGTCAAGTATTTAGAATTATCAAATTTCAGGAAAAAAATAGGTGAATTTCTGGGAATTAATATAACTGTGAGAAAAAAAAATAAAGATTATTGCTTTATTTTTACGTTGACATTTTTCTATCTACACACACACATACATGCATATAAAATATTTAAAATAATGTACAAAACCAAGGTATTTTTAGCTGGTGACTCCTATTACAGATCAGTACTTTTGACACCTTTGTTAGCAATATTATGCAGCAAGACCCTCTCTTTTAGCAGCTCTTTTTCACCTCTTTAAAATAAATGAAGTTCAGGACAGGAGCTCAATCTTGTGTTCATATCATGAATTCACTGAAGTCACTTCCAGAATTCACTTTTGAATTCTCATTTTCAACTCCATCACATAACCCCCCCACCAAAAAAAAAACCTCAAAAACCAAACCAAAATAAAAACAACAATAAAAACCCCAAAAAAACCCCAAAAAACCAAACAGAAAAACAATACAAAACAAAACAAAAAAATAAAAAACCCAAAACAAAAGAAACCCCAAACTTATCCTGTGCAGCTGTGGAATGGAGGAATATAATGCTTCTTCTTTCTCAGTGTGTATTACCCACAGCACAGGAAAAGTACAGTTGGAGAAAATATCTTTAGAATCTCTACCAGCTTTGTTTCCCTTTTGTCACCAGCTGAATGTAGTATGGTAACTTCCAGTAGTGTGCAATGCTAATGAGACTGCCCTTTCTATTGTTTTGCTATACTTTTAAAATAGCTTAGTTTGGGGGTTTTTGTTTTGATTTTTAGTTCTGTTTCCTCACTTTTTTTCCTTCACAATAACCTATTTTTCTATAGTTTTCTGATCTGGGAGATATCCAAAGGCTGAAATGGCTTTCTTTCACTTATTAAACAGTCTGTATTTTTATTCATAAATTTCCAAGTTTATGTTCTTCCTCTTCTCTCCCCCATCCCAATGGGAGCAGAGAAAATGAGTAGTGGTTTAGTGGCCCATCAGCTCTTAGAAAAAAATTGTGCCCTGGGACAAACTGCTAAAGCAGAAGTCTTAGGAATGATAATTGTACACACTTGTAGCAAAGCCTATATTTAGGTGATATGATGTCCCCAGAAAAATGGTCTTCAGCCCCCAAAGCTTGACATCTTGTGTTAATTAGCTCCTATTAACATGTTTTATTAAAATAATATTTGGGTTTTTAAAGAGCCAAATTGGTTTACTTTTTTGTGAAAATTTTGAAAACACATTTTGAAATTACATCGGTCTCACAGTTCAGAACTTGTCCACTAGGTAGCTCTATAGCTATTTCAATTCATATATGCCCTTTAGGCCTTTTAAGTTATTTGACATTACTCATAATTTTAAGGCTTTTTTGTTTGCTCTCATTTAAATTTATTATATTCAAATTATTCAGGTAGTTTAACATTTCTTGTTATGCCAACAGCATTTTCTTGATGACTGCTAGCAAAAGTTTGATTAATGGCCTATGTCCACAAAGACTGCAGCTTTAGGTAAACTATTTCATTCTCTCAAACGACATTTCTTGCTGTTAATATGTTAAATATTGGAAGTGAGGTTTATCAGACCAAATCAGTTCTAAACTAGTTCTGAAAGTCCAGATCTAATTCTGTGATGGCAAAATGACATCTTTAAAAAAATTAGGTCAATGCCAAATAATTTGAAAATTCCCATAATCTGTCTAAAATTCTTAATTGGTGTTTATGTACTCTGCTTTGCTGCGGAGGTATACAGCTAAAGAGGCTATTAAGTCAGCCTAGAATATATTTTCTCTCTCTCAATTATATATGATAGCCTTTCTTTGTGGAACTTTAGAAAGGCAGACAGGTAACTGATTGAATCTGGTGCAATCAAAACAAGCCAGGTTATCCTCAGAGGTTTAAACAGTTGAAACTTACCAACTCAACTCATTTAGAGTAAGGAAGGCCAGCAAATACTTGCAGGAGCAGGAACATAGAAATTTCCAGGACAGCCAAAGTAACTGACACCCTGCCCCTTGACTAATGTCATCATATAGGCAGGCCCACATCAACCCATTGACATGTAGGGCACACCACTGCTGTGTAAGGTCTGATTTTCTCCAATTGCAATCTTTGGTGGACCCAAGGCATAGCATAACTCTTAATCACATCCGAAAAGCATTTCTGCCACTGGCTTTTACTGTTGGCTCATCTACACATTGTCTGCCCATTCCAGTAGAACCATGACATCACCTATTATCCTGTACCTGCCATCCGTGGTCAGGTGAATCACTGTATGACTCACTGAGTGGCTGAGAGGCTGGACATGACCCAGCAATGTGCACTCACAGCCCAGAATGCCAAATGTATCCTGGGCTGCATCCAAAGCAGTGTGGTCAGAAGGGACAGGGAGAGGATTCTGAGCCCACCTGCAGTGCTGCATCCAGCTCTGGGCTCCCAGCAGAGGAAGGACATGGACCTGTGGGATCGAGTTCACAGGAGCGCCACAAAATTGATCAGAGGGCTGGAGCACCTTCCCTATGATGAAAGGCTGAGAGAATTGGTATTAATGAGCCTGGAAAAGGGAAGGTTTTGGGATAACCTAATTGCAGCCTTCCAGTACCTGAAGGGAACTTTCAGAAATGATGTGGCAAGACTTTACAATAACATGTAGTGACAGGAAAAGGGTGAATGGGTAGGTTCAAATTGATGAAAAGTAGATTTAGATTCAGATATTAGAAAAAAAATCTTTACTGTGATGGTGGCAAGATATTGGAACAGGTTCCCCTAGGATGCCCCATCCCTGGAAGTGTTCAAAGCTAGGCTGAATGGGGCTCTGACCAACCTGGTCTAATTGAAAGTGTCTCTGTCCAAGGCAGGGAGGTTGGCACAAGATAAACTTTCAAGGTCTCCTTCCAACGCAAGCCATTCTATGATTCTATGATTTTGGTACTGCATGGGAATGTTATTGCTCATTTTTTTTACTGCCTCAGTAAAGCTTGATTTATAATGTGTTGTTAGACTCCATTACTCTTTGAACCACACCAATAAAGACTGAGAAGAGACACTCACTCTCTAAGCATGTTGACAAGCACAGAACAGGAGATGTGACCATGCCACCACACATACTTCAAACTGTCTAAGTCCCTTGCTGTCTCTAACCTGTGGACCACTAAATGTCACATGAAGGCAAACAAAACAGGTTATTTTCTACTTGAAAAACATTTTCAAAGTGGACTGGGATATGGCAGAGCAATTATCAAAATATACCTTCAGACAGTTTCTCCTACCAAGCATTGAAGTTGAACAATATTTACTGGTCATTTTTATGTGCTTTTTGTTACAGTTACAATGATTTTTACATTGAAGATATTCCCAGACACATAGTCAAAAATATAGTTATGGCAGAGAACATGCCTAGATTTCCAGGCATCATACTATACTTCCTGGCTCAGCTATCCCATCAAATAGCTGTATTATGTCTACTGAAAATAAAATATTTTCTTTAGAATATTTAGCAATTCCCTTCTGGGATGAACACTTCATCCCACTGGGATGGAGTGCTCCACATTTACCTATCTCTACTTCTCTATTCCCTTAGGAGTTTGTATATAGAGAATGTAGTGTCTCTGAGCAGTGGTAAATAGTTTATGAGCCATATTCAACTCAGGAAAATGATTAGAGTTCCTCTACAACTGTTTTTGCTGAGTTTTTTTAATATTTCATCTGTGCTGCTGAATTAATAAATTTAGAAAAGTCATTAGAGATTTAATAAGTCAGCACCAAATACCACCTGGATCTTTACCATCAGTATACATGGCATAGGATAGATGTAGAGCACTAAGAGGTTTATTATTTATTGCTGAGTTTATATTTCTTTTTCAATTGAAAGCTCATATTATTTTGTCTGTCTTGGCAAGCTAGTTACAGTAGAATGAGACCCATTTTAAATAGGGTGCTTTTATTACTTTAGCATTCAGTGGTACATAGAGGAAAATATATTTTATATTGTCTCTTCAGAAAACAATTGAAGTCTAGGAGAAAAATGTCAGAGTTTGAAACTCCTGGATGGAAAATAAAATTCTGAACTCCATGATATTCAAGCTCTTCTGCTTGAAATGTCACTGCTGGCCCTCTGTATCAAATGCCAGACTGATATAAGCAGTTACTGAAATAGAACTTGGAAAATGACATATAATTCTCCAAACAATTACATTAATGAACTGTCTAAAGCCACTGCTGTCTTATTAGAAAGAGAATATCACAGAAATGGTGATTCAAGTTTTAATAACATTCTGGAAAAATTCTGCTTTTGCTTATAATAAAATAATAGAATTATGTGCTAGGAAGAAGTAAACTATGGCACACGCTGATACTGATATAAAAATAGAAGAAGCTGAAAAAATGTTTGGGCTCAGTAAATAGCCTATTGATTCAAGCTTCTATTTCCATAGGACAAGGTACCTAAGAAGATCATTTGTACCTTGGCCTATACTCAGTCCTTTTCCTTTCTTCTTCTCTTTTATTTTTTACTTTTCTCTCTTTTCTTTTCTTTTCTTTTCTTTTCTTTTCTTTTCTTTTCTTTTCTTTTCTTTTCTTTTCTTTTCTTTTCTTTTCTTTTCTTTTCTTTTCTTTTCTTTTCTTTTCTTTTCTTTTCTTTTCTTTTCTCTTTCTTTTCTTTTCTTTTCTTTTCTTTTCTTTTCTTTTCTTTTCTTTTCTTTTCTTTTCTTTTCTTTTCTTTTCTTTTCTTTTCTTTTCTTTTCTTTTCTTTTCTTTTCTTTTCTTTTCTTCTCTTTTCTCTTCTCTTCTCTTCTCTTCTCTTCTCTTCTCTTCTCTTCTCTTCTCTTCTCTTCTCTTCTCTTCTCTTCTCTTCTCTTCTCTTCTCTTCTCTTCTCTTCTCTTCTCTTCTCTTCTTTTCTCTTCTCTTCTCTTCTTTTCTTTTCTTTTCCAAACCAAGCAACCAAACAGAAGAAACCCTACCCAAACCATTAAAACAACTCAAAGGAGAGGAATCATCTGAAGTGATGCAGTGAGTAATACTCAAGTTACCAGCTGTTCACTGTTTTTTATAGGTGAAAAGTAATATCAATATCTGAAAAATGCTTTTAGATTACATATACTTCTCTTGTTATATTTATATTAAGGCCTCAAAGTTAAATTTTGCAGAAGAGAAAATGTATTTGTGCTGCTGACAAACCTGATACTGTTAAATTTTACCTTATCTAGTAGTCAGTTTGGATATCTAAATGTATTACCTTCAACAAGCATTTTTCTGTCATTCTATTTTAGATGAAGCAGTTTGATTAAAATTTATAAATTTCATGCAAATATGTGTGATTAAATTAACACTTATATGTTCAAATCAGAAGTTACTAGCCTCATCAAAACCAGTATGATTGTCATTTTATGGAGCCTACCTAGTAAGCACAGACTCTTGGCCTGAAACAAGTTAGTGCTAGTGCTCTTTGGAGCACAATTAAATTACAATACCAGGCAGCTCTTGTCTCTGATGATTTATTTGTTTGTAATACTGTTTTTCTAGAAAATTAAGGCTTGTCCACAGACTAAACCATTTAGCTGAAAATACCTTCTGCAATTTCTTTCAGTTTTAATTCTGCATGTATTAAAGTCCACATGGGAGTGTAAATGCATATTGTATTTTCAGTGTCAATTTCTAATGCAAATGTGCCTGATATTTTCATTTTCATTTTTAAGTCTTTAGTTGTATAAAGCAATGTTAGTATTGACCAGATTTTGGCAATAGCACAGTCTGTAAGGTACTGAGAATTATACAATTAAATTCTGCTTCTGATAATTTCTCCTGCAAATTTAAAATGTGTGCAGACATCCTGTTAAGACCAATTATTTGCTATTTACACTGCAAATTCTCAACTATTTGCTAAAAGACACAATCTATTACTATTGCAAAATGACACAATCCTCCACTGAGAGGATCTGTGGAACACAAATCTCTGAAACTTTTATCTCCCAGGGCAGATGTAGCAGTCTTGTCAAACATACATTGGGAGAAAATTACTAGTTTGAGGCATGAATAATAGGAATCAGTAATCAATGAGCATTTATGAGTGATATGGAAGTAGAATTTGATTTCTGTAAAGAAACTCAGTACTTCCACATAACCCAGGCAATAATAAAATCTGGATGTAAACTATCCATAGAATTAGAGACATGTGAGTATTGAATAATTTGGTCAGTCTTGGAGAGTTTTACTCAACCTAGAATGTATCTGTTTCACATATGAATTATGTTATGAATTTTCCTTAAGTCTGGCTTTGATGTATGACATTGATGTATAATTAGGAACACATATACTCACCTTGACAGGATAACATGAAATTTCTTTTAAAATTATTCTGCCTTTTGAGATACAGCTATTTTAGGATTTTTTATCATACAAAGTGATTCATTTAGTTTTCCTGTAGTAAAGTGTCTGGCTACACTAATTTGGCGTTAAGTAAGGATAATGCAAAACACTACATTTATTAGCCATGAGATTATTGCCTTTATCACTTAGATATAGGTAAAGAGCTTATCTGAAAATAGCACTTTGAAATTTCTTTGATATATTTACAAAGCTTCTACTCAGCTACAAAACTCTAAATCTTATTACAAAATTATTTTCTATTCTTTGCAAAAGCTTATATGTTTGAGAAATGTGTGAAATGACCTATCAATTAATTGTGATTTATTGTCTGTTATTAACTCATCTGGACAACTTTGTTGAACAAAGCATGATATACAGTGTGGTATTACATTGTTACTTGATGTGTTCTACAAAAGCTTAATAAGAGGTAACTGTAAGACGTAATCTTTTTAATTTAATTCAGCTATTTCTGCTTTTAACCTTGGACTAGGGGCAATTAAAAACAAGAGGAAGTTGAAATAGCTTTTTTCCAATTCTCTCAAAGTAGTAGTTAGAGTAATTACCTTGAATATGATTTTTTTCAGGGACACTGTTCATATTGGTCAAAGAGAGATATCCTATTTTTGGACCTATAAGCCCACAAACTGTCATTTTTGATGCTGCAATCTGAACTGTTTGCTATACATGAACACTTAGTCCTCAATGTTTGATATTTTTTAGTATCTCCACAGGTATTTCCATTAGGAACAAGATAAATGAATAAATAAAGCACTATGGGAAGTATATAGAGGTCAAGCTTTCTCCCTTGCCCTGATTCTGTACTTGCCTAAGAACAAAGCTGACCTTGGGAGTTTAAATATTTTAGAAACTAAACAGACTTCTGGCTTATCATCTGGTTTAATGATAGTCAGAATGTTCTTTGTAGAACTTTCTTCTATCATATTTATCATAACATTTTTTTCCACCCAATATCCAGAGCAGAAGCCCATTGCCTCTCTAAAGTAGAAGCAGACTGTGCATGATACACTGAATTTTTGCCTTCCTTAAATCAAATGTAACTACATTGAAAAAGAGTACCAGATTAGTGTGTAATATTGATTGTGTATTTTGCTTTTTGTTTGTTTGTTTTTACATGAGAAATATGTGTCCTTTTAATTTCAAATTATAATAGAGCAAGGTTATCTGCTATTTTGTATAACTCATTCTCCTCTTTTCTACACATCGGCTTTTGCTTTTCCTTGACAAACAAAGCAAACCAAATAAAACCCCCCAGCTTTATTTCTGTATTTTAAGAAATACTAAACAGTTTAATATCAGATCTTGATATATCTGTACACTAGAAACAGATATTAGCAAACCCACCCTAAAATGTAAAATACAATTTAGTTTGTTGGTTTTGTTTTCTTCTAGGAGAACATTTAGTGCATGATAAATACTACAGAATATCACAAATTTTGGGGAAAATAACACTAGCAGAGCTGGTAAAACAAACAAAAAACCAAATATACATACAAAAGATATCTGATTTTGTAATTCTGCTTCTATTCTTTCATTACTGTCATATAAAAAAATGTAGTTCAAAATCTGCACTATAGTTACACTTATATAACCAATACTGGCTTCTAATATGTATTCAAAGAAGGTTTCTCTGCTTCCAATGTGTCACTTTTATGTCATCTTGCCTCCTTAGCAGTTGATCCAAAAAGCAAAGTTCATTTCAATTATTTCAGCATCCTTCAGCACCCTGCAAGTAAATAAGCAGTTTGAAGCATTCACTGCCATGAGCAAGATCCAGACTTGAGCGTAAAGACTGACTGGATGGTCAGCAGTGGCTGGGGAAGAAAAAAACCTGTACCCTTCATCCAAAGTGACATGGCTTATGGCTCCTGTATACAAAGTACTTGTTCCCTGCATTAGACTGAAACTCTGGCTTACAACACTTTTGTCACAAAATAATCAGAAAATAATAATGAGAAAGTATTCTCTTACCTCTGTCCCCATTAATTTTGGGATAAAATCTCACCTTCATGCTACTAGATAATTTTATGTGTTCTGTAATTTCTAGCTGTTAGGGTATCATAAAAATTTATGTTCAGATACCATCAACCATTGTTCTAAGATCAAACTCAAACTCAAAACAGACTATGCCCATCCAAAATGGTTCAAATCAGTCTTGAATTGTTCATGCAGAACTACAATCTCATTGAGTGACCACTGAACTATGTTTGACTTTGACTACACTCTCTGGCTCTGATCCTGACCCTGATTTGCCATTCCCCACCCTGGATCATCCTTGGTGTGGTCACTTCTTGGATCTGCCTTTTTATCACGCAGTTCTTCTGACTCAACTACCCTTGTTGGGCAGCCAACACTTGTTGCTCCCTAATATTTTTAAACTAATCTCTGAACTGGGGAAAATGTTCTCTTGAAGAACAGAGTTAAGACTTTGCTTTTTTGCTGTAATCTCTTCTATCAGTATTCTGAATTTTACTATCTTATGCTCACTGCAGCCAATGTTTCTACTAACCTATTATCCCAGAAATTCTGTTCAAGACTAGAACTGTGCAAAGGCCTAAATGAAAGTACATGAAACAACATGCTTTCCCTCCCTCCTTTAGCTGAAAAAAACATGTTTATAAAATACTAAAAGGAGGATTGTATTCTTTGATTCTGACATCTCTTCTTGTGCTAAAGAATACTAATTCACAAGTAGTGCTTCAGGGGTAAAGAAAGGTGAATGAGATTCCAAGTTGCTTCAGTGAATAAATATCATGGCTAAATGTGAGCAGTTATTTACTTTCAGGGACTAGGTATCATGACAGCATACAAAATGTGTGTACTTGTGCTATTGCTTTCTACAGGAAAAAGGTATCATATTTACTATTTCAGCTAGTGGCTCTGCAGAATACATAAGCATTTACAAAGTATGATGTTTAGCTGCTTGAAAAAAATGTAAAGCAATATTAAAATAATGTTCTCTATATAATCTTCCGTTGCTTTTTTAAGATACTCAAACAGCTTATTTACTTCCTTAACCGATGGCTGCCCCAAGTGTGCGCGAACAGCTAAAAAAGCGTATAAGGATTCTGGATGGTTTAAAATGATAAAGCATGCTACTAAAATATGCTAATGACTTTAAAAATCTGAATGCTACTTGGGAACTACATCTGCACTTCACCTTGAATTACAGATATTGCTGGGAACGAAAACTTAAGGCACAGTCAACCATTAAAAATTCCCTGACTGTGAAGGGTTGGAATGTCTTCTGAAAGATGATAATTTCTGACAAGAACTAGTTGAAAACTTAGTCTCCTCAACACAAAGTAAGCAATTAAACTAACCTCCCCCACTACCTCTGTGACAAATAATGTCAGTATTCAATTTTCTCTGTATTGTATCTCTCCTCTAATCATCCAGAACCTTTACTTCCCGCAGTACTTTATGGCAGGACTATGTTCAGTTAAATCTGTGAGGTTTTACAGGTAGTCCTCTTCTGTAACCACCCCACACTAACTTTTCTTCCCTCTGTGTTTTCCTGAATTGATAATAGGATTCAATTTTAAATAGGACCAGTATTCTTTCTTTAAGTTAGTACAGCACAGATGTAAAATTGCTGTTGAATTTCTGTGAGATTAGAAGGAACACCTGTATCAGAGATTGATATTGGAGAAGTGATTTACACTTTTTTAACTAGCACATGTTCACAGTATTAACTTACACCCTTGGGATGCAAATGAAGGAGAGCACGGGGTATATAATGCACATGTGACCAAAGTCACTAACCCCCACCTATAACATGTGATTTCTCAGTCACATTGGGGTGGGCCAAAATTTATAGAATAAAAAGAGTAATTCAGGGCAGAAAGGACTGAAAGGGGAAAACATCCCTGCCTGTTCAGGATCAGTAAATGGACTGTGTCTCTTCTCATCCCCGGAATGAATGCCTTTAGATGAGTTTTGCAGCTCCAACTACATAGGAGCACACCCAGGAATCTCCATTTAAACATACACAGTGTTATTAGAATCTCTCTTGCTATACTTTCTGTCACAACACATACTAACACTTTGTGGTTAGTGCATTTATCATTAGGAATCCTGATCCTGCTTTCCAGTGGCTTTAAGTATTTGTGAATCTGGATTGTGCAAAGTCCTTATTGAATGTGACCAGACCTATAGGGCTGGATTGGTAAATTGCATTACTTGTGCACCTGTTCTCGCGCAAGGCCTTTTGAACTCCACCAGACTTCAAGGGTTAAATTGGCTATAATCAGAAATTAAGCTCAGCCACACCCAGCCCCTCTGATCTTTCAGGATCAGCTGGACCACAAGAGCATTTATTTCCTTCTAAATTCTCATGCCCTTAATGCAACAATGAAGAGAGTCAAGCAGTGAAAGAAGATCCTGGGAGAGGATATACAGTTTCTATTGCTAGAGATTTTCAAAATCCAAATAAATGAAGCCCAGAGCTGTTTGTGTGTCCTTAGAGTTAAGTCTGTTTCAACCAGGAGGTTGGATTAGAGACCTCCTGAGGTCTTCTCAGCTGGATTGTTCTATGATTTTGGTTCCATGATATTTCCTTACTTTAATGCCTGAAATCAGCTAGAATACAACATAACTGAAATTAGTGAATGATGATTATCTCTGATGAGAATGCACAAAGCTTTTTACAGGTAGCCAAATAGAACAAAATATTTTCATCTCATTCTCTGCTTTCTTGGCAAAAGCAGTTAATTTCTTTAGTACTTTTTAGTAGACTTGATCAGAATTATTTGTAAAAATTGGTGCAGAGTCTTTTTGCTGGAAAGATTTAAGTGTTTTATGAAAATGTATTGTTTTCAATGCTTGAACTCTGTGTGATTTGAGCTCAGTAGAGCAAAATGCAGATTAGATTAAAGGTTATGATCCTAAGAATGACTGCAAAATTAGACAAGCACAGACTATCCCAGATGAAAATAGTGAATGGCAAGAAAAAAAGAAAACACGAAAAAATTGTTTTCTCACAGAGAAAGAGGTGGTTATTTAATTTCTGACAAATCATAGATTTTTATAAAGGAATAAAAAGTGATACCTAAAGCAGTTAATAGTTTGCTCTTCCTTTCTTGGGGTTTCTTGGGGGTGCTAGTAATTTATTTATTTATATATTTTATTTCAAGAAAGAACTCAAATTAATTTTCCTTTTTTTGCGATTCCACAGAACTGGGGACATCATCACTAATATCATCAGCTGAAAAATATCAGTGGGTATAAACACTGAAATAAATTCTAGTATTGCTAACTGGAGCAAAGAAAATGTCAGCTTTTTTGCTATCTATAGAATTTTGGTGAACAAACTTATACCACAAGATGGAAGATCACTGTATTTCTCTAATTTCCAGCACTGGAAACACACAGAATGTAGATTTCACTGTTTATGATGGGTAAAAAGACCATTTCAAATTAGCAGATATTTCCCACTCTATTTAGCAGATTCTTTAAAAAAAGAAATAAACAAAAAAAAAAAGAAAAAAAAAAAACTGTGTTGTAAATACTGTAAGACATCTAAGTGTAGCAGAAGAAAGCAAAAAAAGAAAGGGTCAATGCATTTATCATTGGCAAGACTGATATTATCCCCTTCCCACTTCACAACTAGTTTAAAGCTCTGTCAAAAACCCTCTTTTCCCTTTGAGGAAGGTGAATCCAACTGAATGTCAGCATCCCATTACTGAAAAACCCCAAAACTCTGGTGATGACACCAGTCATTAATAGACTGAGTTAATCTGTTTCTCCATATGTCATTGCATGCAACTGGAAAGATAGAGGAAAAAATTAGTTGTTCTCCAGACTGCCTTACCAACCATCCCAAGGCACTAGAGTGTCTTTTGATTGCCCTTGGACTATACATTGAAACTTCATCACCACCCATGTGGAAGAGCAATAATGGGAAATAGTGTGAAGGCCAAACCATGCTAGGAAGTTTCATAGTGTTATCCTAAACCTGGGCCACAGGGAGGCATTAATCTTGGTAATTTTTTTTTCTATAGGAGTCAATTTACATTTGGTAATTTATCAACAGGATTAATCCAAGTGAGAAGACAGGCAAGTATATCTTTATGGATATCTATGTATTTAGAGTCATAGACACATAGTTTGAGGTTTTGCCTCAAGTACTGCAGAAATGTAATCATCACTTTGTGCACTTTGGATTTATCTCACAACACTATTATTATTATTATTATTGTTGTTGTTGTTGTTGTTGTTGTTGTTGTTGTTGTTGTTGTTTTTGTTGTTGTTGTTGTTGTTATGGTTATTGTTACTGGTATTATTGTTATTGTTATTATTGTTGTTATTATTATTATTAATTTAAACTACCCATTAATATATGCATTTCATCTGTTCTATCACTTTTCACCTTTGATAACTACCTAAAGCTAACAAAAATAGCAGCTTAGCTACTTTAACATCTCCCTGTGCTCAGTAAAAATTTTGCCTGAGTTATCCTGGTTTTCCACAGTTTGTATTCACAGATTACTTTCAAAATTCTCTCAGGATTTTTAATCATATCTGTTCACTTATTTTCAATGTATACATAGAGTATGTTTAAGATTTGGTCTTTTGTCTCTGTTTAGGGATGCGTGACCAAAACAATATTTGGAACACGAAAAGAGTAGCACTGACGTCAATCTAATACAGGATGATGAATGACCACACACCACTGTCTACTCAGTAGAAAGATGTGCAAGGCAGTTTAGTAGCTACCTTATAATGGAAGGAGAAACAGGTTAAAATGCATGTTAAATTAAAAGTTCTGGTTCAGAATTTTGAGACATTTAAGACTAATGTAGAAATGTCCAAGCATTCAAAAAATAAGCGTAGGTTTATACTAAAAATATTTTACTGTTATCTCTGAAACTTTTGTTTGAAAATGAAATTATTTTAAATGCAATAAAGAATGCAAATGAAATAAATTTTACAGAGAAAATTTTTTGCTTGTTTGAATGGTTACTATGTATTGACTATGAAACAAACGACAAATATCAGCTAAAAACTACTTTTGACAAAAATTACATCCACAGTAAGAAATAAAAAATCTACAGTGAATAGAAGCTCCAAATATGAAAATAGTTTACTTATGTGTAATATTTTTTTATTATTCTGGAGAAGAATAGAATTATTATTCTCTGGAATAATAAAATAATAAAAGAACAGTAGAATAATAAAAAAAATATTCCAGAATATTTTTTTATTATTCCAGACACTGACAAGATATGGATGTAAGTACCCATATTTGGTAGAGTCATATTTGAATAAATTAACTCCCATACTGTATCTGAGAAAACAAATGAAACCTGTAAGCAAAAAAAGATTGAATATGAAGAAACAAGAGCTTTATCCTTACCACTAGGTAGAATCAATTTTGGTGTTGCTCGGGAGTAACTCTTACTAATACAGAATTTGGATTTCCAAATTGCTTTTTTTTTTTCTATCTTTTTCTGTAAAATACTAAATCTTGCACACAGAGCATCAACAATGCTACCAAAAATATTTTTGAGAAGAAAAGTTCCAGTGTCAAATTCATCTTATTTACACATCACAACATAACTTACAATGTTGTCAATTAGTTTTACTGCATAACTTCAAAACAGGACTTAGCTTGTAGGTGAAAATCCTTAAAAATAGGTACCTGGTTAGGGACCCAAATAGATCTTAGCTTCAAAAGTGCCATTCCCACAACTTATATTCCATACCTTTTCTTATGAGCAATAGTGAATTTCAAATTCCCTAATAAGTACTTCTATGTTAAGAAAATTTTATTTCTGAAAAGATGTAGCGAGCACCTGATTAAATCCTGAAGTAAGAAGATTTGTAGGGATTTTTTTGTGCATTAAAAACTAGAGATTTTATTATCTGTCAGATAATATCTGTTATAAAATCTAGTCCTCTAAGTTCTGCTAGGCTTTTGGCACATTTAGTACCACAGTAATAAATCATAAAACATATTTGCTAAAAGAATGAAACTTGAAGAATCAAAAGACATCTGTTTTAGAGTGCCTTTACACAATTCTAGAAGAATGAGAGACAAGGAAAGAAAAATGAAAAAAAATAGATTGCTAAATGATGGTGATTGTGTTCTTGTGGCATAACTGAAACCTGGTGAGAAGATTCTTATAACTGGGATGTCAATACAGATTAGTACAATTTATATAAAAGAAGGGTGGAAAGGTATCATTATAAAGCACATAAAAAATATTTACAATCTGAGCAAACTACAGGTTAGTAGTGATTAGTGCCAGGGTAAATATGATGAACTGGATACAAAGACTGGAAGGAAAAAGAAATGGCAGTGTATGATTGATATTGATGATAAGGTTGAGAAGAAAAAAATCAAGGTCAGTTCAAACTAACTTTTTGTGTGCTCAGAAACCTGGGATATTTTTGATACTTAAATGCATATTTCTTAGAAACTCATGAAATGTAAAGGGAACTATAATAATGCATTTGTATTGAATGAAATTAAAACAAATCTCTACTTCTTTTAGAAGGAAACTAAACTTAGTATGTATCTGTCATTCCCTTATCTGAAACTTCCTAATGAAAATTAGAACTAATGGTACCATTAAGAATTCAGTTTTTATTAAGGTATATAACACAGAAAGTCTGTTATGAAATAATATTCAAATCCACTGGAGTGGAATATGATGCAATTAAAATATTATAAGCAATGCATGTTTTCAGTGAAAAATATGAGGAGCAGAGGTTGGTTACTGGGATTTCAAAAGTGGATTCTACTCAGTTAAGGTTGTTATTACATTTCCAGCTTTGGAAATGCATTCTGAGCAGATTGCTTTAAGATGAAAGGCAAATCCCCCAAAGAATGAAGAATCCCTCAAAAACTTTGAAGAAAAGAAATCTTGTTAATCTTGAACATTGAACATCTAGTTTGTATTCCTAAAATGCAATTATTTTCTTCTTCAAAATGAAGTGCCTTGGATGATGTGGAGAATGAGAAAATTTGCAGTTCCTCTGCTTATATTTATTTATTTACGTAACCCAGCTTAAATGAATAAAAACCACTACAAAGAGAACAAACAAAAAAAAAATCATCTGCCCTTTTTTCTAGAAATATTTTTTTGTTAAGTGAGTTGTCTTTTTCAAGCTATGTGGAAGACAATTGACTTTTAGTAATTTTAAAGTTTTTCCAGCAGGAAGATGGTATATCACTTAACCCTTAGTAAAAACCCCTGTACCTTGATGTATGACTAAATATTTTTCCTTGTGATCATCCAACAACAACAACAACAAAAAAATGAGCTTACTATTTGCTCTGTCTTTATGCAAGTTCATGCCTGCTGCCTTATTCTGAACAATTGTTATAGATTATATGCTCATAAACACTGCAATTTAGCTGACATAATCTAGATAACACAGACAAAATTGTGCCATAGAAACAGATTCTGATTTAAACTGAAAAGTAATAAGAATTTTTTAGGTATTTCAGTAGACATATCAAATAGTGATATTATAAATAAAAAGGTTTAAATGCAAAGATATTAAACAATAAAAAATTCACATATGCTGATATTGTCTGGAAAATATTATAGGCAAATAAATAGGATTGCTTTAAAATATAATTTTTTAATGATATGTTTCAAAACAAAGGAGTGTATTAATTTCATTATAGCTTTGCTCATATGTACAATTTCACAATTTAAGCAATCTTTGTGCCAGAAACAATGAACTATTTCAGAACTCCTATGAATATTATTTCAATATGAGGTTTGAAAATATAGCTCAACTAAGTATGTTTATTAAGCAAGAAATTAAAAATAATCTTAGAGCAGTTTAAAGTCAGCTGTATTTAGCTGGTAATAATGTTTTTATAAGAAAAACATACAAAACACCCTGTAACAGCTTTGGATTATCATCTTTTGAGAAAAATCACTGAAACACTACTAATAGAAATGACAGTGAAAGATTATGGTAGCATTTAGCAGCCAATCTATCTGAAAGCACTTAAACATCTCACCTAATCTTTAAATAAAAGGTTAAAAAGCACTTGCAATGATTGAGTTTGACAACTTAAAATCTTGTTCTAGTGGTCCCTCCTTTTTTGAACATCTGTGAGTCTCTTATCCATTTTTACTCAGAGTTAATATTCTGTGGGGTTTTTTGTTGCATTTATTAGTTGATTGCTATCTCCTATCTTATCTACAACTCAGTCATAAATAAATACAAAATATAACAAAGGAACTTTTAATTTTTTATATGCTAGCTGACAATATGATGTAAGCGTGCTTTTGCTTGCATACAATTTGTCTTGTTTTTCCTATTTTCTTTCTAATAATATAAACTTCAAGACAGGAAAGATAATTAAGGACTAGTACATATGAAGCATTTTATTTTGTAGTGGCGAGTATGAAAATAATTTCTTTTCTCTATAAGGACAAGTGGCTTTTGAACTCAGAACCAAAAGAGGAAGCTTGGAGAAATTTACTGTACCTATTTCAAGTCAGTTTGCCTCTTGCTAACTGAAGAGACACAGATCAGCAGAACATCCAGAGAAATACTTCTAAACAAACATTTGCAAAATGAATTTTAATGGTAACAGGAAAAAAATATTAATAAGTCAGGTAAATATGGGATATGGTTGATTATGTCCTATAGTTAAATCTCACTTCCTATCCCAGCAAGACTTTTTGCATGATTAGGCTTTTTAAATTTTCACAATTATTTGACAGCCACTGGAAGATGTGATCTATGCATAGATCTGAAAAATTACTGAAAATTATATATCCTGGTTCATTTCCACAGACTTGAATTTGAAAAACATTGTTTTCACTTGAATTTGTTTCCTATTTAGTCTGTTTTCTATTCAAGTCTGCTGCTAAATTTAAAAAAAAATCAGATTTATTTTCCTCAGTTTATGAAAATGAACCCTTCATTGTGCTAAATATCTGTATATTTGAGCTTGACCATAGCATATTGTTAGTCCTCTTCTAATTTATGTGACATTTGATTGAGTTTAATTATTAATTAAAAATGTTAACCACTAGTAGAATTAATAGGGCTGTTGATGTAAAAAAAAAACCACAACAGCTTTAGAAAAGCTGCTATTCCATTGATATTCTTGCCTCTGTATTATTTGAGTGACAAGTAAAACTCCCCTACCCACTGAATGATAGAATCATTTTTACATGCAAAATATTTTCTTAACTATACTGCAATCAAAGGAAAATGTCAAACATTATTTTTCATCCTCTCAATGAATTATTAAATGCTTTCTTCTTCCCTGCAAACAGATGGCAGGCAGCCATTCTGCATGGCAGGAGCCTTTTAAATTATAGGTGAAAAGGGGTCTAGAAGAGGAAAATAATGCTTCATAAAAGTCTGTTTCTACCGGAAATTCTTGGCAGAAATAGTAACAGGGTTACTGCTGAGTGATTAGCTAACTAAGAAAAATTAAACCATTTTGTCAGAATATTTGGGGGGAACATGGAAAGTGGAGTACTTTATGAGCTGTGGTAGCTAAAGGAAAAGATTAGAAGCATGGGACTGTACCCTTATGGTCTGTAATTTTCAGATTACATGGTACCTTTAGCCTATTGTTGTATCCATTGTAGGCAAAGCTTATAGTGCCAAGCAATTTGGCTCAATAGAAACAGCCCAGAAGATTGAAATGATTGCTTCTAAGCTACTTATATCCACACAATTTTTACTTTAGTGGTTTTTTTGTCACACTAGGTATAGTCTAATTTTTAGGACTGAACATCCCTCAAACACCTGGCCAAAGATGTTGAAAAATCCAGTCATTGATTAAAAGGTCATTTTTCTCCATTAAGGTGAGCAGCACGTTTTGGAGAAGAGCTTGCAGTTCCATTTCCTCTAAAAGGAATTTATTTATATGCATCAAAATTTTCCCAGGAATGGAACATAGTTAGAGGGCACAATCAGTGGATTGAATACAAAATTAGGCCAAAATATTTAGACATATCCCTGGTCCTCTTCTAAAATCAATGATGTATAATCAAACAAAGAATAGTATAAAATAATATTTAACTCACCTTGGAGGACCCTATTTCACTCAACTCTCTCCAGGAGCATTGCATAGAGTCATTGTACTCTTCCTCTCTTACCATTTCTAGCTCCTTTCTTTTATCACATCTCTTTCACAATAAAATTTCACCTGTGGAGGATAGTATTAAATAACTACAATGTTCTGTCATGTTTTATGATATCATTAGGATTCTCCATCAGAATTGATCAATTACTTAAAATTGCTAACGCTTTTTTGAAGGTGATACTTCTGAAAATAAATCAAATTATTATTTCCACTGCTGCTACATGATAAATATGTTCCATTTTGTAAGCTTTAATACATACAATACCATACCTTTGCATGTATTACATTAAATATTTTAGTTCGTATTTTTCTCTTAAAGAATGCATTGTAATAATTCAACAAATCTGAGCTACAAATTATTCCTGAAATTGGTGAGATATTAAAAAAACTGAAGTTTTTTGTGCTGCTGATTAATAAAGATGCATTAGTGAAGAAAAGTATATTAAGTGGTATAAAGATAGAGTTCAATTACTTCATTTACAGACTATATGATGGTACTTGAGTCTCACGTCATCTAAGTGTAGTGATGCTCACTAAGATAAGCAGTTTGGAGCAAGCACACTGATATTTTTTAAAGTGCTTCAAGTTTTCCATAAAACAGTTCAAAAAAACACTGCATGCTATTAATTGGAGAAAATAATCAGTGCAGCAGGTAGAAAAAAAAAGAATAGAAACAAGAAAGATCTGGAGTCAAAATTAAGACAAGCAGCTCACTTACCAGTTGCTGTAGTGAGTAAAATAGGCAACATGCAGAAATTAACACTATTTATAGCAAGTTAAAATAAATATTTAATTACTCATTTGAATAGTGGAGGGGGAAAAATAAAAAACAAAACAACAACAACAAAAAAAAAACCTTAAAACCATAGGAAAAAGGAAAATGTATTTACACCTTTTATCCCCTTTTCTACCTAAAGAATATATTTGATAAATAACACAAAAGGCTCAACTTCACTCAAGAACCTGTCCTCTTCACCCTGTCGTGATCATGGATTGCAGTCAGTTGATCGAGTAACTTCAGTGAGTCAACAAGTAGCACTGGGGTGGTTGGTGGGGGTTGTAGACAGGATGTAGCAGCTTCTCTTGATATCTCCTTCCTTCCCATTCTTTTCCTATGCTCCAACACATATGCTCCACAAGACTCATTCCCGTTGCGGTGCTCCAGTGTGCATTCACCTATGAGTTGACATGCCTTTGAAAGGTATGCCTACACTGTCATGCACCCACCTCCTGCTCTATCTTGGTTTTCCCCTAGTTGGTTTTTTCCCTCTTCCTTTCTGTCCAATATTTTCTGACCTTTCTTAAAAATATTTTACAAATGCTCCACCAAGTCCTCTGAGGTTGGTGCCATTGCCGATCCTGCTGGAACTGGCAATGTCTTGTAAAGGAAAAACCCTGATCTCTTCCCCAGGATTTTACTCCTGCTGCAGCCAGATGAAAAAGCATTTCCTTATGAATTCAGTACACCTTTCAACCTGATAACCTTTGACCATGAAATGGCTACCTTGATAGAGGAGGGAACAACACTGATTATTGTCTATCTTGAATTAAGAAGGCTTTTGACATGGTCTTCATGGAGAAGCTGAGGAAATAATGACTGGATGAGCAGAATCTCACAGTACATTGAAAACTAGATGAACAGCTGTGCCCAGAGAGTGATGATCAGTAGGAAGAAGTCTAGTTGGAGACCACTAATCAAGTGGTGTACCCCAAGGGTAAATGATATTTTAAATTATATCTTCATTAGGGAGTTGGATGATGGGGCAAAGTGAACCCTCAACTAGTTGGCTAATGACACAAAACTGGGAATGAGTTCCTCATACACAAGAGGGACTTGTGACTGTCCAGAAGAACTTCAGCAGGCTGAAGAAATGGGCTAACAGGAACTTACAAAGTTCAGTATGGGAAAGTCCTGCACACAGAAAAGACCAGTGCTGTGTATATGCATAAGTTGGGGACCAACTAGCTGGAAAGTAAATTTGTACTTTGAAGTTCTGATGGACAGTACGCTGAACAAGACCAGTTCCCTTGACAAAAAAAGCCAATGGTATTCTGGGGTGCATTAAACAAAATGTTGGCATTAGTCAAGGGAGGTGATCCTTCCACTCTGCTCAGCTCTGGTGATGTCACAATGGACTGCTGTGTTCAGTTCAGGGCCTCTCAATACAAGAGAGGCATGGGCATACTTCAGAGTCCAGCAAAGGGACACAAAGATGATTAAGGGACAGGAGCATGTCTCCTATGGAGAAAGGCTGAGAGCTCTAGGACAGTTCAGCCAGGAGAAGAGAAAGCTTGTGAAAAGATCTTATCAATGTATATAAATACATGAAGGGAGGATGAAGTCAGCGTCTTTAGAGTGGTTCCCACTAAAAGAACAAAAGGCAGTGGGTACAAACTGAAACACACAAGTTTCCTAAGGAATATCAGTAAGTCTTTTTTTCTACTGTGATAATGTCTGAGCCCTGGCACAGACAGCCCAGAGAGGTTGTGAAGTCTTCATGCTTGGAGATATTCAAAGACCATTTGAACACTGTCCTGGGAACTGGGCTTTAGGCTCCTGAGCAGGAGTGGGACCAGATGACCTCCAGTGGTTCTTTGTAATATCAACAATTTTGTGAATCTCAGAATCTATTTTCAAGTGTGTTTTGAAGATGGAAAATTAGGCCAAGATTTTTACTCAGGTTCATGGGTTAAAATTGTTTTCTGACGTCTTATATGACTGAACTATTTATTTAATATTTGGAATAGGAGAGAATTGTGTGTTAGGGATTTGTTAAAACATAGCTTGGAGTGATATAAATGAAAATTGGCCTGTGAAGCAGGTGATTTTTTGGGTCCTATAAAAGCTAAACAGTCACTGACCTTTAGATTTTCACAATCATGTGACACACAGAAAAGTTAAAAGCTTTTCCAATGGGAGCAAGAATTCAGAATTATCTGAGTGTTTCCATTTAATTCATTTGTTGACATTTTCCTTTCTCCTGTCAGAATCTTCAGATTATGTTTGAAAACGAGGCCTTTTTTAAATATAATAGCATATAACCAAAACAGAGCTAGAAAATGTTTTGTGGGGGGGGTTTATAGGGTTCATGATCCCTGGCCACAGCAAATGACCTTGGAATCTGAAAACATCATTCAGCCATGCAAGCAGTATTAGATTTGTGTCACAAGCATAAAATATTAAAAAAAATAATAATAATAGAAGATCACAGGCAATTCCAGCATAATGTGCATGGACAGTTTGGCAGTTCTAAAATTTATAGCACCATGGTTCTATCTGTGTGGGCATAAACCAATCAAGTAGTTCTACTGCAGGTATCATAACTGCTTTACAGGGTGTTTAAAAAGGAATGTGCAACAAGGACATATTTTCCCTAGGGAAAGCTATAAATAAGAAAAAAACAGTTTTTTGAAGGAAGTGTAAAATTCATTTAGCCTGTCAAAACACATTTACTTCTCTATATTTCATTTTTTACATTGTGATATATAGTCACTGTTTGTTGAATGATTTGGATATTTTTTCCTTGAATATCCTTGCCTAATAGGCCATTAGATGTATTTATTATCCTTCAGAAGCCAAGTTGCTTCTGGAAATCTGCATAATATGAATTCATTTTGAGTTCTGTGTACACAAGCTTCTAGTGTTTCCAGTCAGGTTCAAAATTATATGATTTTTTTTTTTTTTTTTTTGTGCTGTTTATGTTAGTCATTAAACTGAGGTTTTCACAATCATGTGTACACAAAGCAAATTAACCAAGCAATAAAAAAGGTACAGCCACAGTATAAATGATAAGTTTAAATAGTGAAAAGAGGTTCAAACCTAATGTGTGTAAAGAACTCAAGTCACACATATTGAACCTAATTTCCAATAGGCCAAATGCATAGTGGATGAATTACAGCAACGCGTTACTTTTCCCACCCCGAGTGGCTCCTGAGAATGCGGCTTGGCGCCTTGGCTCCTTGTCAGGGTCGATGCCACCGCTACTTCCGGGCGCTTCTGCGGCTGCACCCCAGGGTGGGCTGGCCGCGCTTTGTCGTCGGTGCGAGGGAAGGAAACGAAGAGGCAGGGAATTGTCCAAACCCGTCCGTGTCACGGCTGGATGCTTTATTGGTCACAGGAACTGCGATGGAGAAGCTGCGTCCGCTCCCAGCCTCTCTTGGACAAATCTGGCCCCGAGGCTGGGGTGCTGCAGAGGGATATAGGGGTGGGGCAGGGGAGGATGGGAGCTCTCCGCCCAATTAACACAGATGACGTGGCGGTGACGTGTGCCACAACGGCCAATGGGGACATGATGGGGGCGGACACAGGGGTTCAGGGCCAGTGGGACCGCGAGAATGAGGTGATGAGCACGGAACTGCCAGGGACGGGACGGGGGAGTGGTCACAGGAGTGGCAGGGGAGAAAACCCAATGGCTGGCAGCCTGGGGCTAACTTCCGTGGGGGGGGAAGACACAGGGGACACACGAGGATACATGGAACCAGTAAGCTAACAAAGACCAGAACCCCAAATCTGAACCCAAAATCCAGAATGCAACAATGAATAACCCAAAATAAGCAAGTTCTGAAGTACCCATCTACCCATCCCTGGACTTGTTCAAAACCAGGCTAGATTGGTTCTGAGCAACCTGTCTACAGAAAGGTGTCCCTGTCTGCAGACGGGAGACTGAAACTGAGTGGTCATTAAGGTCCCTTCCAACCCAGCCATTTTAAGATTCCATGATGATTCTGTGAGTACATTTGCAGACAGGTAATACCGATAAGTAATAGTACTGAAGTCATAATTTCCTGCACTGGAGAGGACGAAGAAGGAAGCTATTTGGCATTAATATCTTTTCTTTTCACTGAGGTTCCACACTGTCAGAATAATGCAGAGAAAAATTAATTCCCTTTCAAAAGGGAATTTCCCTAGAACATTATTTATTCACTTCCAAACACTTCAAATATTTTTAAAAGCTCTAGTGCATTTTTTTCTCGCATCTAAATCTTCATTTTTTTTTATACCATTTTTTTAAATCATATTACTCAGTCTGTCTCAGCATGTGTTTCAGCCTTTCTGACAGAAATTAATCTCTTCCAGAATCTGCTCAATCAAGCATCTTGGCAGCTAATTTGACTTATCTAAACCTTATATATAATGTCCTTTTCTTAGATAAAAGCTTTTGAAACTTTACTGGCCTTAGTTTCTTTCCAGATCTGTGAAAGCAAATGTTGTTATTTGTCTTTGGAGAAAAATGAGAGACATCCACAAGCAAATAGATCCCAGTTTTGCTTTCTTTTTTGCTTTTTTAATTTGTCTTTCATCCTCACTACTTCCTTGGAGTTAACTCACATTGGTTAAAATTGAATATATAAATCAAATATGAAATAATTATGTAAATCAATGAATGAGTTCCAGGTTATTCATTGGGGCACTACTAAGGTACTACTAAGGTACTACTAAGGTACTATTCCTAAAGATGTTAATAGCCTAATAATACTCAGAATAAAAGATTCCTCAGTTCTTGTTCCAAACACAGTTATTATCTGTCGTTGTTGAGGCAGGACGGGAATAATGAGACTCCAAGATCAGAAGGCAAAGAATTAACTTTATTAACAAGTAACATTCCTCTTTTATAACCAGGATCGCTAAGGTGAAATATGATTGGTCTTAAAGTGAAAACCTTTCACACCATTGGAGCAATATGAATAGCACATGGTGGCAGAACATATCTATAAAAAATATTAACAAAAAGAGAGATTATAAATGGTCTACATTCCTCTCGGACTTTTTCCCAGGCTTAGCCTGGAAGAAATCTCTCCTTTTCTCTCTGACTGAACTGAGAATATCCATAATTATCCATGTGATTTTTGACCAGCCTTTCTGAGTTTACTGCACTGTTTCTGAATGAAGGTAATACAAATGTATAAGCAAATCTTGTCTGGGATAGCTGTCATATGTTCAGAGTGACTATTTCTATTTTTCTTTTTTTGTCTCTGGTTTTGTTTTATTTTTTTTTTTTTTATTTCTAACATCACTTATTTTTTTTTTTCAAATTAAGTAGTTTAAACATAAAATGAAAACAATTTTTTTATGGTTGATGATTCCAGGTGTACCTCTTCCCTGCTAAATGTCTCAGGAAATCATGTTCTTTGATTTAGCACTCCCTTTTTCACATCAGGAAATTTGCAGTTTTGTTCTCAGTGGGAGAAGGGGAAACAAACTGTAACCCCACATGAGAACTTCTTGACTGGTGGAAGAAGAAAGTTTGACTAGGGTTGGGCTATGAGGATCTTAGTTAGGAATAAGATTTTCCATTGCTTGAATGATGTCTGCAAACTTTTTTTTTTTTAGCTTTTACTGGAGATTTTTTCTCCCCAAACTGAACTTGAAAATTACATGTGCTTTCTGCTATGGAGCTTTTGTATTGCCAGCTAGTCCTTAAGAACACTTTCAAAACACCAACCACAGTGGACTGGCAAATGGAAATAGAATTTAATCTAATTTCTACATTATAATTGGGCTTGTCTGCTAAGAAAAGATTTGCTTATGCAGTGACAGATGTAGGAATGTTCATAAGCAGAGGCTTAAAAGCATTCTCCCATCATATGAGGTGTTTAGATTCTAGATTGTGACTTTTTAAAAACACAGATCAAATGTCTACCATCTATCTAGTTTCTGCTTTATCTTCTGACCCAGAAAATCTTCTGCTTTTGATTAGCCTTTATTCCCTTATTGGTGGTGTGTGTAAAGACATAAAAATATCTGGATATTTCACAGCACTTTGAATTTAACAATCACAGGTCTCAATTGCAATTTCTTATAAGAACTGTTGGTAAAAAAAAAAAAACAAAACACTATACCATATAATCACTAGGAGATGCTGGTATTAGGCTTCTGAAGAGAACATAAAAATCTAATGTACTAGTCTCTCCATTTCTTCACTTTTTCCTTTCTTTTTTTTTATTTTTTTTCCCTGTTTTATGCAGCAAGAGAGAGAAAAATATATACTTGAGTTTTGGCTCTGTTGGGTTTTCCCTTCTTTTTCTTTTACTTTTTATTTATATTTTTTTTTTTTTAATTACAAAGTAAGGGTAAGTCTCATTTTTATGCATGGAGTTTAAAAAGTGAGGGTAAAGACAATTCTTTTAGTAAGTTTCAGGCTATGCTCTTGCATAGCATTAAATAAAGGTAAAGTTATGAGCAAATGAGCAAAAAATTAGCCTGCACAGTGTCACAGAGGTTCAACTGAGTATGCACCAGGCAATTTGTCTTACTATTACTCACACTTCATTTACAAATGTGAACACCCTTGATGATTCAGCAGCCATTAATAAAAGCCCTATTGTGTCTACTGCGTCACTCCAAAAGGAACTGCACAATCAGCCAAAAAGAAAAATGGTGAAGGACTGGATTATTTGACTATTGAACACAACCAAATCAATTTTTGTTTTACACATTTAGACCCTTGCTACAGAAGAAGTATATTGTATGCAGTGGAAAAGAAGATAGATTTGTCATGAGACAAGACCATGCTCTCTCAGTGTTGGGACATACATAGAAATTAATTTCTCATAATCTTTTCTCTCCTGTCTCAGAGAAAAATTCAAATTTTCTGGACGTTTATCAAGAAAATACATTAATTGTATTTTTCATCTCCATTTCAAAAAAAAAAAAAAAAAACATGAGTGAAAGCTGATGAGACTGTCAATTTCTTCTCAGATACTTAATGTAATTTGTTTAGATGTATTAAAGTCATAAGGTCTGAAAGGAGTAATGGGAAGATGATTTCCTCTAATCAATATTAGTTTGAAACATCAGACCTGATGGTGCTGAAAGTTACCAGCATTCTTCATTTGTCTCTTTAGAAAAGGGGGACAAATCTATAAAAAAGGCAGTTGAGTTGAATGTCAAATGCATAAGTGCACTATAAATTCATTGATTTGTCCTTTAGTTCATACTTTTAATACTGAGTTTAAAAATTACATCCAGTTTATTGATTATTTTTACAGAACTTTTAAAAATTTAAGGATTCGTAATTATGAAATATCTGGTTACTGTTTTTTGGACTTGGGTTACTTGTTTTTTGGACTGGTGCTAGTGGAGGCATTGGCATGACAAGTCTGCAGCAGTGTAATGGGATTCATTTATGCATATTGGAAAATAATGTCTTTCAGCATCCATATCAGAAGCAGATATTAAACAAATGAAATGTAATGGAATATAAAATTGTCCTATAAATTAACCAGCACCCCCTTCTGAACTCAAAACTAAAGAAATCTCATATTTATATTGGCTTTTAGAAACAATCTTGGCAGTGTTTCAGCTTCTTCAAAACCACCACCAAGGAATGTGACAAAATTAAATTTATAACAATTTAAAAAAAAACAAGCAAAATCTGATCTAACATAACACTAGAAATTTATTTTTGTATTTGGTATAGCAGGTCAGATGCACAGTGTTGCAAGAGATGAAGCAAAGCAAATGAGAAAACATTCCTGTGACATTCTCCATTTCACTGACTCTCCCAATTATCACTGCGCAGGTTGATATCCTACAGCTAAAGATTCAAACAGTGCAACCAATTTTGAGTTTTGTTCATAGGACATTTTGCACTTTACATGAAATTAGGATGAAAAGATGGTATTTGAATTCAAGTTAAATTTGTTTCAATAGCTTTCTAGATTTTTACATATTGATACCATAGGACATGGTATTTAAAAATACTATTCTGGTATTTAAAATACTATTCTGAAGAATACTCAGAAGTCATTGAGTGTTCAGATGAGAGAAGATCACTGAAACAACAATATTATAATACTACATATTTGAACTTTTGCCCATATGGCTTTAATGTATAATGTTAAATAGATCATAATCCAGAAAACATAAAAAATATAAACCTATACATACATACATATATATATATATACAATAATAGGATGCTAAGGCTTCTTTTCCAGAGATTATTTATTTTTTAATTCAAAAAGCTTGTATTATCTTTGACATTTAAATAAAACTAAAATTAATACATGAAATAATATACATAGGTAATATTGAAAAGTAACTAAGAATGCAAGATACTCATAAAAACCTAATTATCATTTTCAAAAAGGCTGAACATCTCTCCCTCAATGAATAAAACTTTTATATACTAGTCTCATAAGTTTCTGAATATTTCTTATTGATCTCTGCTTTTATTTCTTGCATCAAAAAGTATAGTAGCAGGGGTCTCCACCAGGTAATAATTAGCATTGACTCCATGATTCCAGAAGGCTGATCAATCACATTATTGCACTGTACTATACTATACTATACTATACTATACTATACTATACTATACTATACTATACTATACTATACTATACTATACTATTACAAAACACTCATTGCTCTTGCCAACAGTCCGATACAGACAGACTAGTTTGGTTAATTGAAATCCAAACACCATCACCATTGCCCAATTAAGAAATTGCCATTTGATAAACAAATCTCCATAACATATTCCACATGTGCACAAGAGGTGCAGAAAGTAAAGACAAGAATTGTTTGTCATTCTTTTCTCTGAGCTTTCTCACAGCTTCTCATGGCTTCCCAGGAAAATCATGGGAAAGCTATCTCTCTCTGTTCAGAGGATATGTGATTACCACAAAAAAGTAATAAGCAACAGTCAAATCCAAATTACCCAGCCAACTAAGATTTGCAATCCATGCAACACTAGTATACTAGTGGCAGCTTGTTAATATGTTTTTTTTTAATTTGTAACATGATGCGTAATTTAGAACTGACATTTGTACTCAGACTACATAAAGTGTCTTGTTTCTTAGAGATACTCATAACCCTGAATACTTCACCTGAATTACCTTCTGAAGTTTGATTATCTCTGTATGATATGTATAGGACAACCAAGTTATCAGGCACAGCTAGCATCAATTTGTGAAAGGCAGGTCCTGCTTGACCAACCTGATCTCTTTGTATAACAAGGCAACCTATCCAGTGGATAAGGGAAAGGCTGTGGATGTTGTCGACCTGGACTTAGTAAAGCCTTTGAGACAGGATTCTCCTGGGGAAACTGGCAGCTCGTGGCTGGTTAATTCTTCACTGCATAAAAAATCTGTCTGGATAGGACAAGAGGAAAAGGTCTCAAGTTGTGCCAGGGGAGATTTATATTGAATATTAGGAAACATTTCTTCACCTAAAGGGTGGCAAAGCCTTAGAGCAGGCTTAGAACAGGGCAATGGTTGAGTCCTTTTACCTGGAAGTATTTAAAAGATGGGTAAGTGTAGGATTTAAATGCATGGTTTAGTGGTGGACTTGGTAGCATCAGGTTAATGACTGGACTTGATGATCTTAAGGGTCTTTTCCAACCTGAATTATTCCGTGGTTCTGGGGGATTTTTTCCTCTACATTAATCTCACTGTATTCTATTAAATCAAGAAATTGAATTATGCTTATGAAAATTATACATCCACTAAGCTGCATGCTTGAACAAAGCCATCTGACTTTATGAATGTCTGTTATATTAATGACTCCTTTTTTTTCATGCAGAAGAAAAGATCTTCCTAATTATGAAATAAATTAATCTAGATAGTGATTAATTTAGGTGATATTCTCACACAAACTGCTATTTGAAATGATCATTTTTCATTTGTTCCTTGAGACAATAATTGTGTTAATAATTCTTTAAGTGAAATTTCCTCTTTGTATACTTCTATGGAAGGCAACTGTGTTGAACAGCTGTTTTAATAAAAGTTCAAATCTTGTTTTGGTTGATTAAGACAGCATGATTTTAGTTCTTCAGAGAGTAAGAAATAAATAGTTATGGCAACATGCTGCAGTTACTGAATTTCTTATGAGAGGTTTGTATATAATTTCTCATGACAGGTTTGTATATATTTTCTCATTTTAATAATGCTAAAAGTTATCACTTATATTCAGATATGTGATTCATGGCCACGAGGACCACATCTACATCAGTAAGTGGTGAAATTCAATTTTTATTAGCTAATAGAGCCAAGAGATGAAGATGAGAAAATGGCAATTGCTCTGTGTGTTTCAGGGGCATTTGGCCCAGCTTACTTTGGTCTAGGAGGTGAACTCAGAAACTGGAGAGCATTACATGAGCCCCTGGAATGCATGCAGGGGTTTCGTTTTTGGCCAAAAGGATTTTAATGAGTTCCTGGCTGGAACCACTTCACTGTGGGAATCATAGGAGACAATTAGGAGGTACACCTCAAAACTATTGTCCTGATCCAAAACTCAAATACTAAAGGAGAATTACTCAATGCCATTAAAACAGCTCATATACACATTTTTTACCCAGTTTTCAGGCAGTATCAAATATTACAGAGTCATGGACTGAATACACTAGCACAGCACTCCTTTGTCTTTTGCTCCAGGACTAACCTCCCAGTTGTTTGTGCTTTCTAGTAAAGGAGGTAACTTCACTAAACACAAGCCTCTTTAGATACTGCTCTGTTTAGAATATATAATGCAAAACATAGCAAAGGTTTTCTCTTTTGACTTCTGAGAAACTGTTCTTTGTTTATGTTCTATGCACACATCGGTGTATTGCATGACTGTGGTAAGGTTTTGGTAGCGCAGGTGCTGCTGTGCTGGACAGAGACAATTCTAGTTGGCTCCAATGGAACTGTTGAAGGGCACATCTGAGCCTGCCCATGATGCTGAAGTTACCTCTGGGAAAAGACTTTAAAAAGTGTAAAAAATATACTGTGAGAAAAAGGAGTGAGGAAAGTGTGAAACAAAGGGCTTCAAAAACATGCAACATGAGAGAAGGAGGGTGAACAGATGCTCCACACACCAGAACAAAGACATAGGCCAGTAATGTCTGTGTTTTACCAATGCCTGAAAGCCATGAGGAAAAAAGAAAGTCCCATGTTCAAATGCAGACCTGCATGATCTGGTGTGATCATGCAGGCTTTCATGGCTTTGTAGCACTTGTACAGACTATGAAGTAATTAGTATTCCTTGTCCAATCTTACAATATTCTTAGCTAGCTGATTGTATCTTGCTAGGAAGACACACCACTGACCTTCAAAGTAGGGCAGAAGCAAAAGCATTCAATAAGCTATTTGGCATAGGCAGAGGCTGTTCCTTCATAATGGAATATGAAAGGATGAAATCTAAAAGAAATTAATCCCAACTCGTTTCTTCGCAGAATCTTAGTCTTATTACTACAGAGTTTTAATATACTGCAAAAGAACTAGAAGTTAAAAAATGGTGCAATGAATTCATAACCTCAATAAAAAATTTATAACCCATGATATAACTCTTGACTTATACAACTTTTTTTGTTTTTATTTTGAAAACAAAAAATTTATAATATTTCTCTGTCGCAGTACAGCTAGTCTGTATCTGAACAAGATAAATCTGGCCATAATAAATCCAATTTGGCTGACCTAGCTCATTCTAGAAAAGAGGTAAGAGAGCCCTCAGCCAACCCTGTTCAGGCTTAGATGCAGATAAACCACTGGCCAGAGAGCTGGGCGGAGGGGGAGGTCCGATCCAATCAGCTATCTGGGCACGGGAGATTCAAAGCCCCTATAAAAAGAGCAGCCTTAATAAACTCATTGCTGTTTGCTGATGATGATCAGTGTGTTGTGTCATGCGTCTGTCTACAACCCATGACCCCACATAGCATTTTTCAAGTATGTTATAATTTAACATTATTGAAGATGTAATGGAAAAAAGTCTTCCTATTAATTAGAATTTTGTCTCATCGGTTAGACAGTAACAGATGAACATGAAAGTTACAGCTGGAAGTCTTCATGTATTCAATTCAGCTACCACTTCGCACATGATTACACTCACTCTGGATAGCTTGATCTACAATTTCAGTCACACGGGATCATGGACACAGACACAATATTCACTGCATGACTGGGTTTTTCACGGAACAATTTTTTTATCCCTGCCTTGCCAGGATTTTGCAGAACTTCATATAGAGAATTTGTCAGGTTGTCTGTTTTAAAGGGAATTTGTTATAAGCAGAACCAGAGGTAATTAGAAGGGGAAATGAAACATTTATTGATTTTACATCAAGATAAGCTATTTATATGTTTAACAGTAGTGAAGAAAAAGGGTTCTAATTTAAACAAATCTCCTATAATAACCTCTATGATATTAAGACAGTTTATCAATGCTGGAGAACAAAGTAGACTTTGAAAGTGATTTTGTGTTACCTTTTTTTTCCTTTGGAAGTGTATCACCACTGAATTGGAAAACTTCAAAAATGTATTTAAGAATTGTTTATAGTATAATAAACTAAATTTTAGTCAAATTCTCTTTGCTGTGAGGCATCAGAAAACATATTGGATAGACAAATGTGAAAAACCCTTAAAAATAAGGTGTAACTGAGGCAGTTTTAGTTGCTTCTATTAGACTGTAAAGTACTATTTAATTATTGTTTTTGAATAAACATTGAATTAATAAGATAAATGTTGCAGTTTACATTGTAACTTTCCTATTGTTGCAGAGACATGTTTCTCCTAGATTTGAAATTATCTGTCATCTTTGTAAGACTTGCCATAACTTTTATTCATGTAGAATTAATAGTTTGGTGTTTTGTGACAGGAGATTAGCAGACAGTGTTAGAAGAAAGTTTGAGTCAAGATTTTTTCAGATATGTTTAAGGTAAAGAAACATAAAGCTGGAGGAAAATATTCATTCCAATGCCTCTTCCATATTTTGGGGGTAGAGTTTTTTTCTAATAATCTCAGACTAGCCTTATCAGGCAATTTACACTATGAGGCACATTGTGAGCTCCTAGCTATTTAATTGTCCTGGAGCCCTTCAAAGGAGCTTTGAGTAATATGAATTACCCTAAACTCGGCTTTGAGGAGCTCCTTGATAATATATGGATGATTGACATTTATTTAATGCTGTACTTTTCAAATGTCATGTGTGAGCTTGACTCTCACATGCACTCATCTAGGTCAGTTCACTCTCAGTTAAACAAATTTCAAAGCTGCTTCTATGTCACTGACTTTTTCAACTGAATCTGTGAAGAAAAAGAACAAATAAAAGAAACAAACTTGGTATACCATGAGCAAATAGGCTGCTTCCAGGCTGTACCTTCAGCAGCTTTCCCATTTTCCCTTAACACATTCACTTCCACACAGGTGACCCTATGTTTCTCTGGAGTATTCCAAATGTAAGTTTTTTGCCAAAATCTAAATATTCCCTCATTTGCTTTATGGATTATACCTTGAAAGTCTCATGTGATCTTCATTTCTGTAGTATTTTGATTCAAATTCTTTGTTTGTCATCATGGTCCAAGACAGGAGCAACGAAACTTGAAAGAATTATCAGTAGGCTACATTCTGCTCTTTGAAGCTCTTATCATTAGCAAATAAATTATTCTGGCCTTAATTGGGTAAGTGATGTATTCAAAGTTGATTGGTTTCCAGTTCACAAGTAATTGGAATAGGCATCTTCAAGTAATATACAATACTAACAGTGTTACATAATTATAAAATTCTGATGTCATTTTTTGCGGAGAGAAAATAATTACCTTTCTTATCCAGACAGATTATAATTTGATTCTCAAGCAAGTTTTTGTTTGGGTTCTATTTATGAAATCTCTTCAATCCACCTTTCACTCCCAAGTACCAGTCATAGCATTCAGGTTATAAAGTTTCCTGTTGCATATGTAGGTAGGCTACTCCATATTGAAACAGATATATAAATCTATTAGAAACTCAGTGAAATTTCGTGTAGTTTACAGTAATATTGCAATGTGATAGTCACAAAATTCTGCAGGACACATGAGTCTGAATGAACAGGTGCTATAAATAGAAACACAAACAGATTTAGCAGAGTAATTTTATTATATATTTATTTCTATTTAGATTAGAACCATTATACACTAACAAATTTCTTCATACTGTTATGAAAAATCAGCAATATGTTATAATCAGCAAAGCATTAACTTTGGCCTCAGGGTATTTCAATGTATTACCAAGAAAGATTAACTAAGTATTATTTAACATTTGTAAATGATTATGCAATTTTTGTCTCATATTCCTGTGTAAAAAAAGTTAATGTATTACAGGGAAAACAACTTATACCTCCTAAAACCTAATGAGGCTGAAATTTTATGTCTTTGTCTTATAGTGAAATAAATGCTACAATTACATTCTATGAGAATACAGGTACTCAGTAGACTTGTATGGATGCTTTCCAGGAAAGCAGTTCCTCCTTTATTATTACATTTACTTAAAATATAAAGATGAAATAACTCTTCAAAAAAGGAGCAATTTTTCATACCAAATATGGAGTCTATTTCACTACAAGTTCTGACACACACTTTTCACTAGGAAACACATAATCTGTAAAAAATACCTATACTGAGCTGCAACACTATTAAATTCTTAGATTTCCTAGAATCACAGAATACACTGAATTGGAAGTGACCCACAAGGATCATTGAATTCAACTCCCTGTCCTGCATAATACCATCCTCAAGAATCACACTGTATGTCTGTCCAAACAATTCTTCAACAAGAATGGCTGGTGCTCTGACCATTTCACTTTAAACTTCTAAGCATTTAGCTTTAAAAAAATTCATATTCATATCTAGGAAACCTTCATCAAGTTCTTTCTGTAAGCATATTTATAATAGACAAGAAATATATGTGCCCTTTCAATGCATTTATTTGTGGTGTCGTTTTACCTAAAATGCATTTGATTATCTTAAATTGGAAATGTGCCATAATCTGATAATCTTGATAGAAGATTTAATTTACTTAAAGTTTACTGAGGTTTGATAAATACTAGTATGTCCTAGTGATGCTGTCTGGAAAAGAATGACAGGCTGGAGGAGATGGCTTTTGGAGTGATTACCATATTCTGTATTAATAAGTCTACATAAATGATAATTATAAGTCTCTTTAAAAGCTGATTGGATTATGCTCTGTGCCAGAGGGTGATGGATAATGGAATCTATCTAGTTGATAGATTGTACTATCTTTGCTTTGAACATTTAAGGAACTTTACCAACCAGATAAAAAATAGATAATCATATGACTAATTATAAAATTTTGGGAAATCGTCTTTTTGGGTTTTTTTTTACAATAATTGTTCTTGGTTTGTAAGAAGGAATTACTTCATATCTCCTCAACACAATGTTGCAATGGATTTAATGCAACCATTATGAGTAGCTTCTATAACTTTATATTTCATTTGAAGTTTAATAGTACATTGAGGTTATTTTTTAGTGAGGATGAAAATTGTCTATACAAATACTCCAGAAGCATTTATACAATCTGTTCTCAGCTACAGTATCTGTAGCTGCTCAGATATGCTATTTATAGCTGAATAGAGCCTTGGAACTTTTTTAACATCAGGAATATTAGACGCTGGTAGACAATAGGTTAGAATGATATCATGCTGATTCTTCAATAACCTTTCTGGTATTTAAGTGCTTGACCAATTTTTTTATGTATTAGGATGGAAGAATGGTTGAAACCTAAGGAAAATGGCTTGACATTTAGATACTTTAATGTTTTCCATCAATGTTAATATCGCTATCAAACAGTCATTCTTGATGTAATTTAATAATGAGGTAATGCTTATTAATTACAAATGTTATTTCATCTGTTCTAGCTACTAAAGGTTATGTGTTCTTGTATTATTTACTATGACTAATTCTAAGTCTTCAGAGAAGCAAAACCTTTCAGAAATTAAATTAAATTTAAACAGGATTTTAACCCTTGTAGGCTTCTAGATCCCTGGAAATACTGTTCAAAGAATGCAAAAGAAGTATTCTACATTAAACATTCTGCATCTGTTGCTCTGAAATCTCTAAAACTCTATTTTCCAATCATGTAAAAATGAAAATGTTCCATTCAAGGGTATAAAAAAGGCAACATATGATTAAGTAAATTCATCTTGGAAAGAGAATTCATGCTGGGCAAGAATTTGAGTCCTTTTCCATCTCTGTAAATTACTGCATGATTTGGATTCAGATTGAAAGGACTTTTTGATTGTAAAAATAATATAATTTGATAGTGAACATCTAGAATGTTAAAAGATATACTTGTGTAACACAAGAAAAGCTTAAAAACTGAAATAGAAGGAATTCCTAGTCAAGCAAATCATAGACTTTTTTTCCCTACAGATGATATCTATAATAATATGTGATGTGTATATTAATGTTAAAATATAATATAATGTAACAATATATCTATAGCAACTTGGAATGAAATAAATAAAAGTGGTTCTAAAATACTAGAGTGTGAACTTTGACTTCAAAGCAGTATATGCCATGCACAGACTATATAAACCAATGATAAATTTTCCTTTTACTTCAATATTTGTCTTTTAGTACTGGAATTTTGAGATGTTCAGAGAAAGATTTAGGACAACCAAGACTACAGGTTAATACATTGTTCTGACACTATTGCTTTAACTTATAACTTTTGAATGAAGAAATCTTACACTAGTAATTTCTAACACAGTAACTCAAAATTTAAATATATCCGCTTATATTGATATGACAAAGTTCTTCCAAAATGGTTGTGACATACAGGTCAGAACCAAGTCATGACTTAAATGAATACATTTATCCTTATAGAGCTAGCTAATTTTTTATTAGGGGATATATTATTCTCTCAAGTTTCAGAAGCTCTCTTGTAGAAAAGAAGTAAACTACCTGAAAATCCTTTTTAGTTGTCTCTATGTTCATAAATCTTGAGGAAATATAATAAAAATATGGGTATAGGTCATGTCTGAACATTGAACTTCTACTTATTTATATATAATAGATATATTTCCTGACATCACTGCTGGTTTCTAGAGCCTGAGTAAGGGTATTACTCAGAAGTTGATGTGTAACTCAGAAGTTACACATTTACAGGTTTGGCTTTTATCAAAGGCTAATGCCAGTGTGAAAAGCAAGGTCTCTTGGTAGGTTTTTCAAGGTGTCTGCAGCATTTTCAGGTAGTGGCTCCAAATAGTGCTGATTAACAGCTTGCTACTACTGAAGAAAATCTTTTCAGGGGAATTGTAAGGTTAGAAGGCATCTGCTCATTTCTTTAGCAGAATATTGACACTGAAGCTGTATAGAAAATGGAATAACAACTTTAGCTGATGTGACTTTAGATTATATTTACAATATAGACCTAAGTTCTCTTATCTTAGTATAAGCCTTTACTAAATCTGTTATCTGTTATCTATCAATCTGTTAGATTTACAGTAGCTTTTTAAAAAACTTATTTTGTTTTTTTTTTTTATATTATTACCATGTGATACCATCTAATCTCTCAGGCAACTGTCTAATTCCAGTTAACTTCCTAAAGATAAACATTGCAAGGATAGCATCTGACATTAAATTGGACTCATAAATGATCACAGAATATATGATGTAGTTCATGGCACATCAGAGCTTAGGAATGCTCACATAGCACTTCAGAGCTTCAGGAAACCAGGATTTAGTGGAATGAAATGCTGTGATTTTGCTCCAGATCGAACATCCTACAGTTTGACCTTGAAGGAAAATTATAGGTACATGACTGGACTAAAGGCAAAGAAAGTCTGTATCTAATGAGATCTCTCTAAATGTATTTATTTCAAGGTATCACTCAAGTAAACCTATTATTGCTTTCTATTTCGAGAGGTTATGTAGAGGACTACAACTTTTCGTTTGACTTCCATTAGAATTTTGTTTTAAAAAGCATTGAGCCAAAAGGGCAAAAAATTTCCATCTAAGCTTTGACTGTTTTTGCAAATGATACAAGCTAAGGAAAGGTTTCAAACACAAACATTTTTGTCCACTCACTGGATTTAAACTGACTATAATGTAAGTGATAATTTGTAACTGGGGAAATAAGGAATAGAAGTTAACCCTTCTTGAGATGGTCTAATAAGAACTGGAATTGTGCATTCAAATTCTACAGAAGTACTTGAAAAATATTCTTGTCCTATTTTATAAGAATGACACCTGATGTCTGCTGTGGTGTGATTTTTGCTTTAAGTTTGTGTTTGCCTGTTGCATCCCAGGTTTGGGTTCAGATTAGGGGTTCTGATATGTGTTAGTTAGCTGGTTCTGTGTACCCCCATGCACCCCCCATGTTTCCCCCCACCCACAGTATTCTGCTCCAGGTTACTTACCATTGGAGCTCATCATGCCAGTCCTGTAACCACCCCCCTGTCCACTCTGGAGAGTTCAGTGTCTGTCTCCCCGTTCCCACAACCCCATTCGCCCCAGAGCTCAGTCCGCCCCTGTCGCGTCCCTGTTGGTTACCCCGATCCACGTCACTCCCCCGTAGCCTGCCCCATTGGGCGAGGGGGGCTTCCGCCTCCCTCGGCCCACCACCTAATAATACCCTATGCTTTCCTTTATTCAGGGTAATTTTCATCCACACGGGCACAGGGGAGCGAGCCACGGCTTCTCCATCACAGCTCCCTGCGGCAAAATAAATGTCCCCAGCCTCCCACGTGGACGGAGTGGATAATTCCTTCCCTCTTCACCTCGTCCCCTCGTGTGGCGACAGAGCACGGCCAGCCCCCGCCCGGAGGTGCGGAAGGCAGAAGCGCCCGGGATTCTCGTGGTGGCCCTGGTCCCTGCCGAGAAGCAGCGCCCATTCCGGGCACTACAGAGCTGCCTGGGACTGGGAAAAATAACACGCCGTCGCATTTGCCCACTATTCTCCTCCCTGATCTCCTCCCCTCCCGAGTTACCCATCTCCCCAAGCCCTTCCCTAACTTCCTCCCTCCCAAGTTGTCAATCCTCCCTATCCCTACCCTTTTTTCCAGAGTGTTCCTTGTCTATCTTCTGGTATTCAATACACCATTTGTTACTTTGTATTATCCCCCTCCCCTGCTCTCTCTGATAGGTTTATAGAATGTTAGTCCTGCCGTAGATTCCTCCCCTGCCATGCCCTTATTTGTTGGTTGTCCTATACCACTCCCCCTATAAAAACCTCTGTAGACCCCCTAACTTTCGTCTTGGGGTCCCAGGTCGTGGACCTAATAAATCCATCCAGTTTTACCCCAAGTCCCATGTTATCTGTTCCTCTGCCGGACCAAGTGATAACTGGGAATAGAATAGCTCACAGGGGGAAGGTTGTGCCCCTGCTGTTGCTAACCAGCACACCACAACAGCACACTGCGACAGATGTCTTTTAAGGCCCTTTTAAAAAAACTCTATGTTCAGTATGGATTGTTTAGTGAGAAGTAAGAGAAGTCATTGTGCTCTTGCCTTACATGGCTTTTCTGTTTAAGTTTCCAGTTTAACTGCATTCAATAAGCTACTCAAGGAAATCTTTTCTCAAGGGTGCTTTTGCATGACCTCTTTATTGCTGGAACTAGCTAAAAAGATATATTTGTTCATGAAATATAGGAGAAGACAGATGCTCTTTTTTCTGAAGGTAAAAATGTAAACCAAATACTTGTTGAGTGTCCTCTTGATTTGTTCACTCATCACTAGAATCTTTATCTGTAGGTCCTTTTGTTTTAATATGGTTTCATTCAGGGTACAGAAACACATGCAGTTTAGATGCAGAAGCTGTGGTGGTGCGTGGCTACGCAGAAAGAGCAGAAAGTTTTGTGAATTTAAGATGGGAGTTTCTGTTTCGTAAATGTGAAGTTGGAGTTTCTATTCTGTATTTTTACGTGTATTTACCCTTCCCCCTGAAGCTATTCCCATTGGATTTCACCTGTAATGTATTCATACTGGGCATTGTTCTATTGGTTTCACCTTATCTCTTATATTCCCCTCTAAAAACTGTAAACCAACCCCAGAGTGGGGTCACATGTTCATGCGGCGTTCAAGCAAATACAACCTACTTTGGACTGCACACAAGTGTCCAGTCTCTTGTGTCTCTTTATCTCGGTCATGGACGCGCTCTCAAAATAGCTCTGTCTGTATCAAACCAACCCCAAGGGTGGTTGTTGCTTCTCTCCGGCTGCTCCCAGAAGTGCCTGGCCAGTGCCCCAGGAAAAAGGAGCTGGGCAGAAACAAAGAACCATTAAGTAACCATTAATTAATAGGAAATTTGAAGGAATGCCACAGAGGTATCTATACCTGGGACTGAACTCAATGCAAAGGTTGTGCTCAAGGCCATGTCAGAATTATATAAGCTTCTGGAGATGTCTTGTTTTATATTGATGGAAGATCTGTTGAAGTACAAGGGCTCAGGTTTAGTTAGTCCCTACCTCTCTTTCAGTAAGTTTTGGATAAAGAGAATAATTTACTTTTTATTTTCAATTTAGAGCACTATCTGACTGGCCAATCTAATCTGTGTTTGGTAATCTAACCAGAGTTCTTATTGATAAATATATAATTGATTTGTTTCCTGGAATGAATTGTGAATTTATCACTCAACACATTTCTCTCACTAGGTTTGTTAAGTTGTACTGCCTATCTCATCTCAGATGGCAAGACAAAAATGTCTATTTTGGACTAAGAAGAATCCTTTACTGTTCACAATTGCATTTTATTTGGATCTTTCACAATAGACATATTGAGAATGGAATTGTATTTTTTCCTGTCTGACAACTTAGATACTGTAATTCTGTTTCTGCAATTTAGCTCTAGCAGTTCTGTTCTGGGCCTTTTGTTTATTTGCTTCTTTTCCATCTAAAGGTAATAGAATAATTCTCAATCAGTGGTACCCCTAGGCTTTACAGTCTAATTGCTTTCTTAAAACAATACCTTTAAATACATATTCCAGCTGTCTGAAATAGTCCTTTTTTATTGAGGCGAAGCACCTTAAATTTGTTAGCTGACAACATGTTCTCTGTTGTCCCCTGTATTTATAATTTGCCTTATTTTCCAGTTTAAAATTATTTGTAGATATTAATTGGCATCTTACTGCCTCTTACAGACTCTAATAGTTATTAGTTTTGCACTGCATATCTAGATTTTGCATACTGCTGTGCTTTGTTCTCCTTCATTTACTGTTCCTCAAACAGCTTTCAATCTATGAACCAGTTTTAATGTATGAGGTAATTACAATTAATTTTCATGTAATATTTCTTATGATGCATGTATCATTCTTATTAAAGGGTATATTTTATCTGCCTTCCCTAATTTCCACTTTTATCTGAACCCAGATCAAGTGAGTTTTGGAAAATATGCTGCTTATTAATCTGTATTGTGCATCAATCATGAAAATATATTAAGTCTTAATAGATTGTTGTCTTTTCTTTATATGTATGTCTCATTTTAGTGTAAATTAAAAGTCTTTAAGAGGATAATGAGTCTTGGGGTTGCAATTTTAACTTGAAAATTTTGTACTGATTTTTTTTTAAGCTTTGAAAACTATGTCAAAATTGAAACAACTAATTTTAACAGGCATAGGAAATTTATTATCTCATTAATAATTTTTAATGCTACTAGATGCACGTGGAATGTAAATTTTTTGTTTATTCTACTGGCTATTTTTCCAACCTATGAGTGATATGTATCATTTGGCATGGTAAAATTAATGACAGTAAATCCAGAACTTACATATTTTCATTTTTAGGCATTTTATTTTTAGCTCATGAAAATTACTTTTTTTCTGAAACTATTTATTACATAGTAAATATTGAATCTGTATGAGTAGCCAAAGGAAATACTTAAGTACTTGGATATTTTGATTGATGTTCATTCACCAGAAATAAGAGACTCTTGGTACAGGAATCTGAACTGTATACCTTTGCCTCTCTTGTCAATCAGCAAAAAGAAAAGAACACTTTCACTATACAGATCATCTCATCATGTAAACTCTTTCAACAGAGCAAAGAAATTACTCTCTGAGAGATGTTTATTTCTCTCTGCTGATTTTAATAAGCAGACTGAGTCTAGCATTGAGAGGTGTTTAAAACTGATGGAGGGGAATATAATTGTTGGATTCTAGACTCAGAAGAGCAATGCAAGAATTCTTAACTGGTAATAAATGAGTTATAGTTCTGTGAGTTTTCTCATAGGGAATAAAATCTAAACTAAATCCAAACACACTCTTTAATTAAGCTCTTAGTGTTCAACAACAAGCTAGCATGCTTGCATTAATGAAAATCTTGTACAGCATCAGACTCAGTATTGATTCCTGGAGTATGCTTCAAATTACTGACCTTGAACTAGTCTTTGTGCCACATTCTGGCTCTGGTCACTCAGACAGTTTTCATTCCACCTTAGGGTCTGCTCATCCACCCCATATTTCATCAACTTTTCCATGAAGACCTTATGAATTGAAGTGTCAAAAGATTTATTTAAGTAATTAGACAATATCCACTGCTCTCCCTGCGTCTACTGGGCCAGGTACTTAATCACGGAAGTTTATCACATTGTTCAAGCATGAATTCCCCTTGACAAATCCATGCTGACTGCTCCCAGTCATCTTCCTGTCCTTTGTGAGCCTGGAAACAGTTTCTATGTTAGTTTTTTCATTACCTTTATGAGAATCAAAGCAGCTAACTGATATGTAGGTTCTTGATTCTTCTTTCTTGTCCTCATTAAAGAGTGACATCTTTTCTCTCCACCCCTTGGGCACACCTTCCACGCAGCATGACCATTCAAACATTACTGAAAATAGCCTTGAAATTACATCAGTACTTGTGAGTGTATCCCATGAGAACCCAAGGACTTCTCTAAGTCCTCTTTACCTAAATATACTTTGACTTGATTCTTTTCCACCAAGGGTAGTGCAAATTAGAGACATGGAAGCTGTTCCACACAAATGGACAATTTATTTGAAAATATTTTATTCAGGGTGATTCTGTAACTGTCATTCTGTGATTTATACTTGTTCTGTTCTCTCTTTATGTATTCATTTTACCATGCCTTTTATCATATAGTGTGACCAATAGTACATGTATCGTTTAAACTATATGTGTATCATGCCATTGTGCATGGCTATGTGTTCCATTCTCTTCTTAATTAATTTTCTAATAATTTCTAAGTTTATCTATTATATTTTTGATGTAAATTGAAAATGGCAGAGAAATTTTGACCAGATAACATAACTTTTTTAAATGCAAGAGGATCTACTTGTTAGGGCTGTGCCAACATTCACTTTTTTATCTTTTTAATGCTTTGTTGAATAGATAAAATTATCCTTTCACATTATAGGGGACAGCAATATTGTCTAAGAATTTAATGAAAGAGTAAGCACAACAGTGGAATCTCTATTTTACTAGCAAACAAAGAAAATTTTTGTATAATAGAGAGTATATAAGAAATTTGAGATTTGCATTATTTGAATTCAGATAAGTACCTCATTTGTTCCCACCAATCTCTTTTGCACTTCATTTATACATTTTTACTAAAATTTGGGGGCTTTTTTATCCCTTTCTTGGAGTACTCCAAGGCTTTATTTCATCAGTAATGCAGTCTCTTGTTACACTCCCAATGTCATCTGGAGAGGAAGATTTCTGAAGAGTGAGCAGAACAGCTGTTGCCTAGTAGGAAGAAAAATCAATGACCTGATACTTGGCAGCTGCAAATTTGTATACAGTTTAATAGTTGAAAGGCAGAGTACAAGAAAACAGAAGGCTGTTCACCTCCTGGGTCCAGCATACCTAGGTTTCATAAATTACTGTGGTCTAATCGTAAAGCAGTTCTTAGTGTTCTTAATAATACAATACATTTTAAATGGTGTCTTTTTTCTCCTTAGTCTGATCACAAATTATATTTTTTTAATATTCATGAGTTTTACTGAATGTCAGATATATAAACAGAATGCAAATATAGATATATATATATATTTTTGGGGTTGTTTTCATTGGGAAAACATATTTAAATTTAAATAATTAAGACCTTAAAAGAATGCCTAAACTAATCTTTAGTAATTATAGGAAAAGAAATCATGCAGGACACTTTGATGAAGCAATGATAGCTGCTATGTTTTCAACAAAACTGAAGAGAGGATTAATTGCTAGAGTAGAAAATGCTTTAAAAAAAATCACTGAACAAACATTTTAATTTATACAGAGCATGCTAGTCCTAGTTGTTGACAAATTTTGAGTTCACACTTGGATCAACTTTATTTTTTTACCTGGGTAGATAAACAACAGAACAGAACCTGAATGGGAAGCAAAACTTAATTGCTCCATCCTGTAACTTTGCCTGACATGAGTAGGTGATAAACTTTAATAGCAATGCCAAAAATATGTTAACTAAAGTCTCATACCATTGTAGGAAAATTCAGAGGATCTACTCAAATGAAAGCATAATTGCATTTATATTAAGTAACAATAAAATTGGAGGCATTGAGTTTTAAAAATATTAAAACTGTAAGGAGTGGTGCCTTGGTTGTTGTCATAATTTTTCTCTTAATCATAGAATCACAGAATGCATGAGGTTGGAAGGTACCACAGCGGGTCATCTGGTCCAAAATCTCTGCTCAAGTAGGGTCATCCTAGAGCACATGGCACAGTATTGAACCTAGATGATTCTTGAATATCTGCAGTGAAAGAGACTCCACAACCTCTCTGGGCAATCTGTTCCAGTGTGTGGTCACCCTTGCAGTGAAGAAGTTCTTCCTCATGTTCAAATGGAACGTCCCTGCACTAGTTTCTGCTGAGTTATAAAACTTCCTTGAAATCCGTGGCCTTTCACAGGGGGGATGAAATTGACATAGAATCTGAAAAAGGGTCATAAATTATTGTGTCATATTAAATTTAGGGAATTCTTTAATTCGTGGTAAATCCTACTATACTGTAATTATATTATTTTTTACTCGAGATTGATTAGTATGTCATCTACCAATGACCTAAATTAGCTCAGGAACAGAAAATGGTTATGATTACTATTACCTTTCATTTTTTCTTAGCCATTGTATCAGTACATTAGGATTATGACTGACTTTTGAAAGTTCTTATTTTTTTAATTCATTATTTAAAAATTTTTAAATTGTTATATTTGTGACTAACTTGCAAAATGAGTAAACAGTAAAGATCTGTCAACGACAACAATTTAAAAATCTTTTAAATATCAATTTAGCAGTTTTCTCTTCTGTTGATGAAAGTTACAATTAATAGTTTCAGATGAGTGGACATTGAGCTAGTATTTTCTGTAAGAGCATCTTAGTATCCAAAAGGGAATGGGTTTTGATAAAATGCAAGAGAAACTTAGATGACTTATAACTTTTGAAATTAACTTGACAGAACCTAATTGCAAGCAAAGGTTGCCACAGAGACTTCTGCAAGTAGTTCTAAATGGTGTACATAAAGTAGATAAATGATGTGTTGTATAAATGAAGGAAGAGGAACCTACATTCATGTACTGAAGTGATGACAGCTATGTAACTACCTAGAGAGATGAGAGATAGAAGAATCATTCTTCTCTGTCATGAAGTAATCACCTGCTATGCAGCAGGCACAGTCAAAATATCAACATCACTTACACTCAATGCAAATTCTCCCCTGAGTTCTGCCTATACTTTAGCATTTGCACATCCTTATTTGGGAGCGTTTTGTCATTTTCATTTCTCATGTACTGAATTTTCAATACATCACTCTTACTTTCTCATTTGCTGCAAACTTTTTATCTTGATGTTCAGACATTAAGAAGGTCAATATATTGCTGCTCTTATACATCCCAACCAGTCACTTTCTGGGGATGTTTTAGTTGTTCATACTTTATAGTTAGCTGTGATATTTATATCACATATCTACCAAATTTATATGTGCTGAAAACTTTGACATTTTTCTGCTGAAATAGGAAAACACTTAGATTTTTTCTATAGTTAAATAGAAATGCCACACTTTTTAACTGTTGATGGATACATGTTTATTCTCCTACCTCAAGCTTCAACTTCAGTAAAAGATTATTATACAGCACTCTCTTCTTCCATGAAAAAGAAGCAAAGAAACTTCCACAACCCTTAAAAAGTCTTAAAATGCTAGAACACTTCACTCAAACACAGAGGCTTCAATTACTTAAGGCAAAGAATAATTTGGAGAATAATTTGTAACATATTATGTCAACAATTTTCTGCCTGATACTTTTATTCTTTTATTCACTTTTCAAATCCATGGTTCCTCAGATGTGTTTCAGAAGCTGTCCCACCTGCTTTCCTTACTTTTCAGGCAAATCTGAACAGAAAAAAGCATGCAGCATGTATTTGAAAATATTGCATTGGGAAATCATGTGAGTAGCATACAAAAGTATTTCCACTCAGATGTCCATAACAATAGATTTTTAGGCTTATCAGGCATTACCTACTTTACAGGGATATTTTGACTACTATAATGCAATAAAAAAAAAAGTTTTACAGTGAGGCAGGCTTCCAAAATCACAGTTTTCTGAAAAAGACTGAAATACTCTTGGCTTTTCACCTTTAATGTATTGAGTTCAGATGCCTCAGTGCTGGCAGCAGGGGCTTCAGGAACTTCTATCACGATTGGTCAGGGCTGCCCTATGGTGGACACAGCTGGTTCCACTGGCACCAAACAACTCCTCTCAGGGCATGTCTGAGCCCCAGAGCCAAGATGGAGGGACCTTGAGGAAAGCGTCTTTAGGAAACCATATTTTAAAACATACTTTAAAAACTTTTTAAAAATACTGCATGACAGCCTCAGAAGGACAAGTGAAGTATGTGTGTATTTCACATATGTGCTATTTCACATAGCACTGCAGAGAGCCAGGTGAGAGAAAAAGGAGAGAAGGAGATGTCCCTGCAGCCTGTTGATGGGACCACACCAGAACAGGTATACTGTAGCCTGTGGACAACAAGGAATGGGAAAAGTATGAGAAGGAATGAGGCTTATGTTCTTCGCTCTGGTCTAGGGCAGCTAGGGCGCCCGGCTGCACGCTGCCCTTTGGTGAGACCAAAGCTGCCGTATGCAGGGAGGCTCTAGGGCTGAGCACTCCCACATGGGTAATGCACCTTTCATAGCCGTACGCTGAGAGGAAGCAAAGGAACGAGAGAAGGCACACCTTGCCTGCATGGCTGAGAACGTTTATTTCCTGCGTGGCCGCTGCGGTGGCTGGAGTGGCTGTTCTCAGGTCGCATGCGTGGACAAAATGGCAATTGAACAAAGGGAGCATGGGGTTAAACAGGGGGCGGGCAGACAGGGGCGGAAGCCCCCCTCACCCAATGGGGACAGGCAACAGACGTGGATCACGGCAACCTACGGGAACACAACGGAGGTGGGTACAGCGTTCTGGGACAAATGGGATTGCAAGGATGGGGTGACTGACACAGAACTTTCAGGAAGAATTTGGGAGTGGCTACAAGATGGACATGTAAAAGCTCCTATGGTAGACAACTTGGAGCAGACCATTGTGAGGGGAAAATGGGGGTACAGAGGACTAATAACATTTATTAAAACCCCTAACTGAACCAACCCTGCATACAACAGAGGAAGGAGTTGCAGAGAGGAACTTTTAAGGACTGACATCAGCTCCCATTCCACATAAACCAGTGCTGTTGGTGTGGTGGAAGGTAGAAGAGTCAGGAGTGAAAGAGTAAAGTAGAGTCTGGAAAAAAGAGGGGGAAGTTTGGCAGGATGGTGTGTTTTTGTCTTTGCTTCTCACTGTCCATGTCAATTGGCAATAAATTACAGTAATATTCCCAAAATCAAGTCTACTTTGCCTCTGATGGCAAGTGGCAAGCAATCTCCCTGCCTTTATTTTGACTCAAATCAGTTACATTCCTCTAGGTACCTATTGCCATCTGAGCTTTACTAGGATGACTGACACATCTCAGAGGGCCAAAGACAGGGCAGAGGAAATATAGAAGACCCACTTTCTTTTGGACCAGCTTCTAGAAACCATGGATATATTTGGGCAACTTAAATGGAAATCCTTGATTCACTTAAATTCAATGAAGCTCACAAGCAGACACCTACATTAAATGTTTACAATTGCAGTTCTGGGCAACACTGGAGTCACAGCAAACCTCTTTTCTCCTCAAGCTTTCTTCTGGAATTAGAGGTAGAATGCTAAAACTCCATGTGTCATTTTAATCTTGGCAATAACAAAAATTGAAATGAAAAAAACAGAAAAATAAATTGTATTATTTTAGTAGTGACTCAATAGACAGTGAAGATAGAACATTAGCAGTGATATTTTTCTGAAGTTATGCTAATTTCTTAAAATGTCTTACTGACATTTAGGATGCAACACATTTTTTTTTTTTTTTTGTACTTAGGAAATATCACAGATGTATGAACCTCAAATAGATAACCAAGGCTTATTTTATAGGCAATGAAGAGAAAGAATCACTTATGAGGTATCATCTATTTTATTCTCACATAGACATTTAACATGGTGGATATATCATAACTAAATATGCCTATTTCTCTTCAGCAGCTCTGACAGAACCCTAAAGATATCACAAAAGGTTTATACATTTACATAATAGATTACTGAAGTTAGATGGGAGGAATTTCCCTCCACCATTATTGTGGATTGATGGTAGCATGTATAATTTAATCTCTAGCTACTGCATCAGATGCCAGCTCCTTCATTTTTCATTCCAATAATTCTAAAGAGAAAGCCTCTGAAATGTAGCATTCACATTATGGGTTATTACTACTCCAGCAGAAATGCAGTTCTCTGTACACATTGATATTGAGAGAATAGAGAAGTAAACAAAGTAATGACATACAGAGGTTAAATACAAATTATGATTAAACTTCTACCAAATGGAAAAAGAAACACAATTGGCTGTTTCAATTTAAAAATTGCTATCATTTATAGTGCATTCATAGGCAAAGGCTGATGCCATGAATAAAATAATGAATACAGGAAGAGGTTTCTTCTGTGATCAATTACATCAGTTAATGCTGATCCATAGTTAAATTCTTTCAGTTAGAACAGGAAATGCTAGGTTTTGACATTTTAAAATCAATAATTTAGAACACACAATCAAGACAAATATTTAAGTTTGTTCAAATAAAATTATCATTTCTAGAAAGTGTCTTTTTACCAAATAAGACTGTTTCATTTTTAGTTAAAATAATTTTAAAATAAAACTTCATTAAGGATGAAATTGTCTTTCACAAATTTAAACAGTGGCTTACAATTTATTTTGCCATGTTCAATTGAAGTTTAAAGAATAAAAGCCATTGTAAATAAAACCAGACTTATGTAGCAAAACTATTCATCTTGATGACTACAAATTTTCTCTTCATGTAATGCAATATCTACTAAACTGCACAAATGAGTTCAAGATATTTTAACATTTGGAGAAGAGTTAAATTTATCTGCATAGATTTTTTTCTGGAGAATAACAATTACAATGGTTAATTCCAACAGTTATGGACAGATTTCAGCTGTCAAACGTTAATTACATCATTTCAAAAATGCAACTCAAAGAAAACTACATAGCCAGAAAATACTTCAGAAAACTGAATTTCTTTCAATATGAATATGAGATAATTGTGTTTTTTCCTTAGAAGACTAAGTATAGAGTGTTAGAGTTTAAAGTTCAAATTATTCTAATTTTTGCATTAAACATTATAATTGATAGTGTTTGTAACCTTATTCAGACTATTACTTTTTCTTGGACTATTTTCACAAGTTTTAGTGATACTTGGAAGTGTGAAAATGAATGGCTGCACTTCAAGCACTGCAGTTACTATTCATTCTGAAAAAGAAAAAAATAGGAACATTCTTGTGACTTTAGAAGTTCCATAAAACAGGGAGATAAATATTGTTTTATACATGGAACATGATCTCCTTTTCTATGTTGAATATATTTTAGTCAATAAAAAAATATTGTCAAATCACAAAATATGTTCTGAAACCGTGTCTCATCTGCAAATGAGACATTTTGCAGATGTTAATTTGATTTAATGAAATCTCAAACTTTTGCATCTAATTCACTGCTTTCTCACTGAAAAGTAGGAATGTGAATAAGGTTGTTTTGCATAGGTTCTTTATTTTCTAAATACATAATGGAGGTATTCAGGTGATGCCTCATGTTTTAGCTTTTATATTTTTCAGATTCTGTACTGCTTTAGTGTGTAGTTCTGAGCTTCATAGTAGGGGACGGTAAGCTCTCTTCACAGAATAGGTAGACAAAACAATTCCTTCTCTAGCTGGGGACCAAGGACAACCCATCCAAATCTCAGGCCCAAGAGCTTAAACAGTAGTAGACTGAAGAGAGAAAAACAAGAAGGATGGGACTTCATAATCTAAAGCTGTAATTGGACAATTAACACCAATGTGCTAATGGACCAGAACTTGGAAAAGTGAGGGACCTCATGGCCGGTTGTCCATTTTGTGACCATTTTGGGTTCATCTTGGGTGTAGCCCTGGCTGGGCTCTTGTACTGCCCAAGGTATATCCATTGAGGCCTTCTAATAAATACCTACTTTATTCTTTAACTCTGTCTCTGTCTAGCCTCTGTTCTAGGTCAGCCTTCACAAGGTATTACAGGTAGTCCTGAAAGTTCTAGCTGACACAATATAGGTGACTACTGGAAAATGTTTCCCCTTCCTTGCTGTGCCATTCCTTTGAGAATGGCATGTTCTCGAAAGCTAAGCTTCCAATGAGGCAAAGAACGCCAGAGCTTAAGGCAGCTGTTTAAATATACAAGGTTATGAGTTTTAGGTTCTCTTGAGGCTGATGGGAACACTTTGCTTTTGGAAGGGAATTAAAGTGTGCTACAAATACACTGCTGCATTCTGGGAATTTTGGGGGGTTACTAGAGCAGTAAGCTCTTCTTAGCTTAACTTTGTGGAGAAATTTTCAGAATGGTCTGTGCAGACTTGAATGCTCTGCAGAACGTGCTAAAATAATAAAGCACATGCTGTGTGCTCTCTGTTCCATACAATTTTTTGTGCTTTGCTAAACAGACTTAGAGTTGTCCTTTTTACTCCAGATTCCTGCTACTCCATATGAACTAAAACTATTCAGAAATACTAATGTTCCCCTTGTTCAGAATAGACCAAAATGAAAATAATTATAGCAAAAAATTAGGCTGAGTGAAAAAAAATAGAAGAATGGAAGAGTAAGATTACTTAATCTATTTATAGCAAGATTAAGTCTAAACTTTCTCTCTGTCCAACCATCTGGCTTATGAGAGACAGTCCTTGTTTTGTGAGAGCAAATATTACTTTGGGAAACCAGATGTGATCATAATGTTGGTGAATTGACATATTCTTGATGCCATGAAGTATAAAATTCTACTTTTTCTCTGTAATGACTATATAGTTACTGTTTCTTGTATCAGGTAGATTTCTGGAAAATTGAACTAATATGTAGCCTAACAAGCATTAGAGATGATTTGAAAGGGAGGTGGGGGATATTGGACCAACAGTCAGGTGTGGAAGAGCAGGACAAAGACTTGTGCATTTTGTCAGTAGGAAAACAAGCATATTCTGCTTTCTTATATGATAAAATCTTCATTTTGCATTTTCCTGTTGGAGGTGTTTCCCACCACTCAGTGTTACATTTTCTTTCTCTTATGCATTCACATGTATGTGAGGCACAAGCATCTAAAACTCAGTGGCTGTGGAACTTGCAAAAAATGTGATCATGATTTTGGACACATAACTCCTAAATTATTCATTGTATGTCATTGCTCATTGTAAGTCTAATGGGCTAGTAACTTACAGCCCACTCTTGTTAGGATGTTCATGATAAAATCCAATTTAAAATAAAAAGGATTAACTACCATGATTTTCAAATTGCATGAATAATGACATATATTAGCACATTAGTATATTAATGGACTGTGAATCAAATAGTGTAAATGTGTGACAATAAATTTCCTGCCTCCTGGAACCCAGCCTCCTTGTCTTCCTTGCTGACTGTCCCTTTCTTCACACTTCATACCTGGCTGATGACAGCAGACATTTTACTACTTAGCTTGGAATTGTCTGATTAATCTTTGCATACGGCTGGCTGCCAAGGCAGCTGCAGATTTTCATATCCTCTGTATAAAAATATACTGCATAATATCAATCAGTTAACTCTATTGAAATAATAGAGCTACTAGAAAGTGTCCAAAGGAAGGATACAAAGATGGTGAGGGGTTTTTAAGAGAAGCTCTAGGAAAAGTGCCTGAGATCACTTGGTTTATATAGCCTGGAGAAGAGAAGACTGAGGGAAGACCTCATTATAGTCTACATCTTTGACATGAGGGGAAGAGGAGGGACAGACAATGATCTCTTCTTTCTGATTATCAGTGACAGGACCCAAGGGAATGGCCTGAAGTTGTGTCAGGGGAGGTTCAGGTTAGATATCACAAAAAAGTTCTTCACCCAGAGTGTGGCTGGGCACTGGGACAGGCTCCTCAGGGAAGTTGTCACAGCATCAAGTCTGACAGAGTTCAGGAAGCATTTGGACAATGCTCTCAGGCACATGGTGTGACTCTTGGGAATGGTGCTGTGCAGGGCCAGGAGGTGGACTCAGTGATCCTTGTGGGTCCTTTCCAACTCAGCTTACTGTGTGATTCTACTGTAACAAGGATTCCACTAATTTTTATATATCTCTCTATTTACATATGTATACATACACATATATTTATATATATACATGTATATTTGCATTTTATATCCATATATATGTGTAACTAATAAGTTTGCAAGAGAAAAATACACACATGTACATAAATACTGTGTTCATCTTATACATCTAATACACCTCATGGACAGTAACTCCGGAGTCTTTTCTTTGGTGGCTAAATAAGAGGAGTTTGAACTATCCTTAAAAGGAAGGGAAACAGAATTATATCTTCCTGCTTTCATATTAATTCCCCCCTCCAGCCTTCCTTAGCTTTCTTTATAAATTTTTTTGGTGGGGAACTGCAAGTCTGACTGAACATCACTGTGTAGTCTTTATTCTATGGTCTTTTTCTCCTGTTTTTTTCTGATACAAAATTTCCATCTCTTCTCAGGAGAAAGGCACATCAAATCCTCTCACACTGTATGAAGGGCAGCACAAGGTGATTATAAATGGGTAAAAAGTTAAGGGAAATATAATGGTAATGGCTTACACCAGTGTCAATACATTTTAGAACATTTCAGAAAGACTGAACTGATATATTTCTATTACTTTTCTATAATTATTCTTGTCTTCTTTTTAAATAGTGGTGTATATGTTACATTCTTTTTTTGTTGTTTTTGCAGTTATTGTTATTACCACAATTTTTAAAATTATTTTTAGATAGCTTTGATCAGCCTTAATGATAATTTAATTCTAAGTCGTCACATGGGGGTATACAGAAACAAATCAGAGAAGTAAACTTATTGGTACTGAGGACCTGCTATTCATGCTATAAACAGGTTTTGTTTTAATATCAGACTAGGTGGATATTATCAATCAGACACTGTATGCTTTAAAACTATAAATCATGATAACAGAGATCTTTTCCTACTGTAATCATTATATAATTCTATTTTATGATCCTATGTCCTCATACAGCTGGAGCATATTTTCTGGACCCCTGGATTGTCTTTTCCAGGTTAGTTTCATAATAAAACAATTTAATACATGCTCCAAACATTATGCAAGCACATTATGTGGGGATGGCTGTGAGATTTACTCAGAACAGTAGTTCTCATCTAAACTAAACTAAAGTATTAGCATAAAGTTAATCATCCTAATCACCTAAAATAAAGCATCCTAGCTTTTACTCACTGAAAGACAGTTCATGTCTATTTTCAATGTATATTTTTAACTAACTAATGCAGATTTCAGTCCCTGATTTTACAACACGACAGTTTAGAAGTATCAAGAGTTTCATGGAATGAAGAGGACAATGCTTATATGATGATTCAAAATTTCCTAAAAGCTGTTTAACAACAATCAGAAGAAACTATTTTGGGCTTGGAAATTAAACAGGTAACAGGTGTTGATTTGTTGGTGAAATAAGAACTGGTGACCTCATGGGCAATCTAAAGATCTTATTAATTGAGTTTCATTTTGTGTTTCACCTTTTTCATAACAGTTTTCAAGAAACCAGGTTTATTAAATTAAAACTCAAGGGGTGTGAAACTATTCCAAATTAAACCAGTGATAGGTTTTAAAAGTCTATGGAGGCTTGAGGTTTGTTTTTTTTTTTTTTTTTATGTGCAAGTAATCAAGAAGGACTTCATATTGTTTCTAACTCAGAATTAAAAGCATTATTGAAAACATAAACACTTACCCCATGAACTGGAGAAGTGCTAATAATTTAAACTCCATGGATATCTTTCTGCCTTCAGGCCACAGAAACCAGGATATCCTGTTATCTTATATGAGGAACTTGCAGTTAAAAAAAAAAGGGATTTCACATCTCAAAATTGCACAATGAGATTGAAAATACAATGAGAGAAAACTCATGGGATTTCCCACCATTCTGGTCAAATGCACTCTTTGTTCCCAGTCTCATGTTAATGTATTAATAAACCTTTGAAACAAGATACACAAAGGGCAGAAATATTTTCAGAAGTGCTAGAGATGCTTAATAGGTTCTCATAACCAACACCACATGAATGTGGTAGAAAAAGTTCCCAGATTGTGAAACATGTCCCCTGCAAAAATATTGCAACTTGGCTTCAAATTTTTGAAAGAGAACTCTGAACTGAAAAGAGAATCTCTGAAGACATCACCTATTCTTAAGGAATAGTATGAATTTTTAAATATGAAACATAAAAATTGTGGTTTTTTTCTAAACTGAAAAATAAAATATATCCTTCAAATTTGCTTCTAGAATATTTAAGGGATGAAAAGTAGGACCCCACCCCACTTCCCGTATTTGAACTTAAAAATTATTCATGCTTGTATTGCCCAAGGTGTATCCATTGAAGCCTTCTAATGAATACCTACTTTACCTACCTTCAATACGCAGGAAGTAGGTTTGGAGCTCTGTAGAAAAGTGTTCAGTGTCTTTCACGGATGGAGTTTTTGCAATATTAGGGTCATCACACAACTTCATTAATTCATCAAGTTTGCAGTCTTCAGCTGAGGCAAGTTTTGGATCTTCATCCTTAAATTTCTTGAGTATATGCCTGCATGTTTTATACTAGACATCTCTAGATATTTTTAGACTAGCTTGGTACCCTTCTGAAAGTCTCACTGCATTGAGTCACACCGACGTAGTTTTAGGGAAATATTTAGATCATTCAGTTGAGTATGTGGTATATATTTGGAGATGAAATCAATTCATTATTTTCTCTGGTCCAAATCTTCTTTTATTCAATTATTTTTTGTGAAACAGAAGCACATATATACAATGAAGCCTGCCAGGAGTTTGACATGAAATTTGAAACTCTAAATGGGGCAGCTTCAGCTGAGAGTGTCTAGCCTATCTGGAGGCGTAGAGCTTGGTGTTTGACTATATATTGCCATGCTGTGGAGGATTCAGAATCTTTGTTCCACACTTGCTGGGTAAATAATGTCGAGAATACACCACTGTATAAAAATCAGCTGGAGGTGACAGTGCCAACAGGCTTACCCTGTAAAAGTGATTGCAACTGCTCTGTGTCTTGCTGAACTCAGGGCTGTCACTGGACATTAGGAATGCTCTGAACAAAGAAGAGATAGGCTCCCCTGTGCACCTCAGCAATACTTTGTGTTGTCTCTGCATGGCTGTGATACTTAAGCAAGAGCTGAATTTCTAGCAATTTCTAGTGCTCAGTTTGGAGCACTAACATAAATACCTGGGTTCCGGTGTCTTGAGATCTGTGCTCTTCAAAAAGGAGCTACCAGTCAATTTAAAATTTCCTTGAGGCTAGCCTGAACTTGTGAGCAGGCTGACTGAGTCATTGTTTTGAATTCAAGAACATTAATGATGTCTCAACCCCATGTAATGGAAATTTTTGATGGCTTAAATCTATCAATTTATGGTTTGTTTTCCATTCTGTGACATACGTCACTCTAGTTATAGAGTACATTACTTTCTTACAGTTTTATCAGATTTTATGCTTAAATGTGTCTAAAATGGTTTTGGTATAAATAGAAAGTCTTTACAAATTCTGACAGGTAAAGGCAACTATAGATACACCTAAAATTAAATTAAAGAATAATGATACCCAGTCTTCTTCTAATTAATTCCTATATATATGTATGAATATATATATATATATATATATATATATATATATGAGGAATTATGATATTCCATGCTTCTTTCTTATTATACTGTTATTATTTTTAATAATAAAATTAATAATTTCTTTTTATAGATATCTTTTCTTATTATTGCACATTGTCACCCTCCCTAGCAGACCAAAGTAAATTATCACCACAGATACGGGTTTTTCTATCACTTGACTTCACTGATGGAGAATGTTTTTGGATGTATTTAGTTTACTCCTCCAGGAAAAATTAATTTACATTTATCCACTATCTTTCTATTTTGGGCAACCCAGATGTTTAGTCCTTCTTCACAGTCCCTCTGATGGCAAGAAGGAAGTTTATTCTCTTTTTCTTTTGTCATAGAATGTTCACATATATATAACTAGAACGGATAGTAACTAGAACAGATAATAACTGTTAAAACTCTCTTAAAATTGTATTCCTTCTTAATATCAGAAGTCTTCTTTTAAACCATTTTACTACTTCTTTATTGGTCTGTTATGAATAGACCAGACTGCAGGAAGATTTGGAAGAATTTTTTCCTTCACATTAAAGTCAGCCCGTAAAATTTTTGTAAGCCACAAAGTCTCTTTGCTGTGTTCTGTGAAATTTCAGTGGGAGAATGGAAGGCTTAGGTGCTACTTGAGTGGTAATACAAAACTGGCTTCAAATAGTAATGCGAATTCAGTTCAGAGCTTTCTCTTGCTATTACTTGGACTTTGTGGTCCTAATATTTCTGAGCTGATGTAATATAAAAATGTTGTAAATAGTGGATGTACTTGAATATGGGTAGCACTTAATATCAGCAGGAAATACAAAGAACAAAAAGATTAATGGTCTATGGTACAGAAATCTAATTTTTGAAATAAAAAAAAAAAGAGTAAGAAGAAAGATTTTGTCTATTTCTTTTGTTAAAGAAAATTAAAATAGGAGATTAAAACTTTTCACAGGAATATATAGTGTATGGATGTATTATGTAGAACTCGTAACCTCAAACAACAAATTGTCACACAATATTAATAGATCAAGGATGCTAATGTTCAAGTGCAGAATTGTTTTCTAGATATTCTATGTGGCCTCCAACACATTTTAGATCTCTGCATTATGCAAATCTTTGTTGATTTCCTATTTTTAGATAAAACTGATAGTAATTTGATGTATAATGTAACACACCACCTATTTTCAAACATGTGGACTTATTTCTTTATTAACCTTTTATGGAATTCAGTTTTTGAGATATTTATAACCTGTTTCTCAATTAAATGTGCATTTGATATACAATGAGATTTATCTTTTAGTGGAATACTCAAGATCACATCCAATGGTGGAGAATACAGGTGCCAATTTCACAGCCCACTACTCAGATCACCAGACCACACTCCTAATATTTTTGTCAGACAAATGGCAATAAAGTTTATTAGATAGTAACAGAGTGCTACAATGTTCAGGTTTTTTTGGTATGGATTTCCTGCTGTAATTACAAGATTATCTGGCAAAGCCATATTCCAATTTTTAGAATTAAATAAATGTTACTGTAACTACAGTGAATAGGTTTTCACTTTGATAACAAAATTATATTTGCATTTCATAGATAAAATTTGTATATGTATTTTTCACACTGGTAAGACCATCATTTATCAGTGCTTAATGTTTTAAGATTTTTCTCTGTATCCAGTTTGTTCTGTTCAAATTGTGGCTAAAAACTTAAGTTTTCTTTGAACCTGAACATTGTTTTTCATTAAGTCTAAATACTTTATTTGAATTCTGAATGACAAATGCAATTTTTTTTTTGGTAGTTTGATCTAACTTTTTACATTAGAAGAAAAGACATTCATTGTTTGTAACTTCTTCTTTAAGTTATTAGGTCAAATATGTCAATAAAAACTTTCATTCTTTATGCTGAAACAATGAGGATATTTCACTACATTAATTTGTAGTCTGAAAACTCCAGATCAAAGGTGACTTCATTACATTACTTCTGAAAATTTCATAGAAGAATTTAATCCGTTGGTGAATGGGTTCGTCAAATCTGGAGATTAAATTAACTGTTGTTAAATAAAATAAAATTAGAAAGTAATATCTAATTATATCTAATTTTATATATATATCTTATATATCTAATATATAATGAATCCACACGTTTTATGTCTTCAAATGCAAATGTACTTTGAATGCTTAACAAACAGCTGGAACATGTAACTCACAGTGAGTTTGTATTCGTGCTAGCAAATCACAGAGTTCTCCTTTAATTTCACTGGGGGTTTTTTTAAGATAATTCCATTTACAAAACAGTAAATATTTTATGGCTATCTATAATAATTTCTATTGATGATGATAATCAACTACTAAGACCTAAAGATATTAGTAAAACTAGAGTCAGCAAAGTCACTATGCCACACTGCCAGGATGGTGGCAATGGAACAGCCTGCCCAGGGAAGTGGTTGTGCCACCACTCCTGGAGGTATTTAGATTTGTAGATGTGGTGCTTAGGGTCATGGTTTAGTGGTGGACTCGGCAGTGTTAGGTTAACTGCTGGACTCGAAAAAATATGTCTTCTTCTCTCTTATGACTCCCCTTTACATATTGAAAGGCTTCAATATGGTCTCCCTAAAGCCTTCTCTTCTCCAGGCTGAACAGCCCTATTTCTCTTAGCCTGTCTTCACAGGAGTGGTTTTCAATCCCTTCCACCAACAAGCCCATGTTTTGGGCTGGAGGCCCTAGATCTGGATGTAATACTCCCATTTGGCTTTCACCAGAGCAGAGTACAGGGGCAGATTCACCTCTTTTTATGCAGTCTAGGACACAGTTGGTGTCTTGGGCTGAAATAAAACATTGTTAGCTCCTTTCCAATTTTTATCCACCAGCCTCTGGCCCATATTGATGCTGGGGATTACCCCAGCCCACATGCAGGACTTTGCACTTTGCCTTGCTGAACTTAATGAGATTCATGTGTGCCCACTCCTGAAGCCTGTCAAGATCCCTCTTGTACTTGTTTTGGCTGCAATGGAATTAATTTTCTTCACACTGGCTGGTATGGGGTTGTGTATTGTTTTTAGGCTGGAAACAATGTTGATATATAGAGAAGTTTTTGTTATTGCTGAGCAGGGCTTGCACAGTCAGGGCCTTTTCTGCCTCTCACCCCAATCCATGAGCAAGGAGGACAGGAGTACACAAGAAGATGTGAGGACACACAGATGTGACAGCTGACCCCAGCTGACCTAAGGGACATAGCATAGCATACGGCACAGTGCATAGCATATAAAGCTGGAGGAAGAAGGAAGGGTTTAATGATGTTTGCCTTCCCAAATAACTGTTATGCAGGATGGAGCCCTGCTTTCCCAGAGATGGCTGAACACCTGCCTGCCCACAGGAAGTGGTGAATTAATTCCTTGTTTTGCTTTTTTTGGGTGTACTGCTTTTGCTTTACCTTCTAAACTGTCTTTATCTCAACCCTTGAGTGTTCTCAATTTTACTCTTCTGATTCTCCCCTCCAGTGTCTGAGGGGCTTAATTGCCTGCTGCACTTAAAACAACAACATTTCTGCATGGCATCCTATCCATCATGTGTGTTCAGCCATATCACACACGTTGGTTATCCCTAAATTTGCTGAGAAAATATGAAATCCCGCTGTTTATGTAACTAAAAAAGATGTTGAACAGGACTGGTCCTAGTATGGAACCTTGATGAACACCACTTGTTACTGATGTCCAGTGGGATAGAGAGCTGTTGGCTTCAACTTGTTGGATGTGGCCTTCCATACACAAAATTAAATTATCAAAAGTCGAATGAAATTGAGTCTGTGGCCTGTGGTGGAGGCTGTACCTGTTTACTCTGGAAAGCAGTAACATATATAAAAAGATTAATTTTCATATTAAATAATTCCATTTTTCTACTCTGACACATCTCTGAGGGAGCACAGAAAAATAAATTCATGTTGAAATAAAGTATTGTCAAGAATGTCCATAAAATAAAAGAAATTATATTACATACTCCTAGAAAGAGGTAAAATATAATTCTATATTGCCTTCTTTCTCTCCTTCCCCTTCTGTCCATCTATTTTTTCATGCTGTAAATTTTGCTTCAACAGTGGAATTGCATGTTACTTTCATTAATTTCTTTGGATCAGTTGTGATAGATTTTCTGATTTAAAATATTTTATTAATGAGTTGTCTTTTTTTGTTTCAATGAAACAAATACCTGTTCATATAAGCTAGTATTCAACTTGTTTGATTTTGAGCATTGGGGGATTTTTAGCTTTTCTTATTATTGTATGCTCATAAGGACTGAACTTATAATTAAGTCCTATTCAGACCTCAATTGACTAAAATAAAACCTAAAAATATAATAAGCAATATCCCTGAGCCTTCCTTAGCTGCTATTTCTTAAAAACAAAAGTGCAGACAAACAAAACCCAGTCTATTTCTATGTAATTGACTAAATGAATCTAATCTCACACTCCAGCTTATTTTCTAATCACACCATCTTTACCATAGTATTTCAGGATAGATGATTTCTTTTTTCACTTTCTCATTTTTGTCAATATCCTTGAAAATTCCTGCTGATATTTCAAAGTATCCATGCTGCAGATGACACACTGCTGTATTGTGTGAGGAGAGCACAAGAAGTATTAATATCATCCTGAACTCAAGGTTAATATAGTCTTGAGTCAAAAACCGGATAGAATGGCATGTCAGCTTTTCAACAACCACTTATCACCAAATATAGACAACACAGTATTTCCATAAATATTTGAATCAAAATAGTACCCATCTGGGTCCATGAATTTACAATTTTTTTCACTTTATTAACATGTATTCTTCAAGTAATGTGTCTTTTCATTTATCGTAAAGTTTCCCTTTATAATCATATTTCATATCTGACAAGGTAATCATCTTGCTAAATCAACCAAATATTTGCCTTTAGTTAATATTTATATATACATAAACTAATACAAATATTTTACCTATTTCTCACATTAGATTTGGATATTGGCCCAAAAGCCATAGAAAGATAGCTTCTGTTATTTAAACATCTATCATGAAGAAATGGCTGTATTGCTAAGCACTTAGGGAGGAATACTTTTTAGATTGTCAAAATTATTTCTTCATCTCAAGATCTTTTCACCGTCATCTAGGTTTATACCCATGAAATAATGAGTTCTAGGAAAAAACATTAAAGCAACACAATTCTCACCAACACTCTTTGAATAGCACCAAGGAGGAAGATTCCATTTTAGCACTTAACTTATTTATCTATGCTTGCTAGTTGACCCAAATTGCTTGTATTCTTGCAAGCTGTAGTACATTCTCATAAAATTTGCATTTTTATGGAACAGACATGTTCTTTCTCCCAAATGAGTGGCTACGTTCAGATTTGCTCGATTTCAAGCCACTGAACTAGTTTTGAAAATTGTTTCAGTAGAAACAGATTGTTTCTTTTAAAAAGAACTACCTGAGCAGTAGTTCAACATAAGATTTTCATAAGATCCAATTATCACCTAAAAATGAGCCTTAACTGGTACTTAGCTACACACTCAGCATGAAGGAGATTTCTACCCTATATGGAACACTTCAAGTATTATCTGGGTATGAAAATTAATTTTTTTCTTAAATTCTTTTGTTCAGTTCAGTTTTTTAGATTTGTTTTTTACTTTAATCTTAAGAATTGCTTGATTAGGATCACTAATTTTTTTAATTGGTATTCTTTTCAATGATTTCTATGCTCCATATCTAAGAAGCTGGATAACATGCAGAATACATTTCATGATATAAAAAATATCAGCAAGATAAGCTTAAAATTTAATTGTGATGCCTTATTTCAATGAAGAAAATTATTTTGACAGCCATTAATATACAATAGAAATGACTGACACACATTAACAACTACAAACAGCAGCCCTAAGATTATGCAAGTTAAAAAATGCTGGGATGATATATTAATCAGTGTAAGCACTGAAAATAGATGACAAAATTTGCTGATCTCTGCATTCTAACTTAAGCTGAGAAAGTTTTTTTCCTAATTTATTCATTGAATTTCACCTCTCTGTGTTCTTGAATTCTCTGTGGGCAAATTAGAACACTCTCAAATGTATTAATCATTTTACAGTGTCCAGAAAATATTTTTTGTGAACTATTTTTGTCTGTAAACAAATTAAAAGTAGTGTGCAAAACAAATTTCAAAATTCAAATCAGTCTTGTCACTTTAGTTGATATGTGAATTGAAAAACTTAATCAGAGTCTAAAATGCTTATAAATGTTTTCTTCTACCTGTCTGAAATTGCCAGGCCAAATTGAAGTGCTTAATTTTGCATAAATAGTAACCTATTCAATTTATTATTAAGGAGTTTAGGAAAATTGAATATATTAAACCATTTCCATATTATGCTTTCTACATTATAATAAAATTGTAAGTAAATTTAAAATATTACATTGTTATATTCCTAAGGGCATGTGAAAGCAATTAAATGCACTGTATTATCAAATAAAAACTAAATATCAAATTAGTCAATCTAAAACTTTTTCCCTATAATTGACCTCTTACTGGATTTAAATTAAACTCACAGAACTATATTTCATATCCAGTATGTTCTAGGAAATATAAATTTGTATATGACTTTCCTCTTGGGCATTGTTCACCATGTGAGCAAGATAGATTAATTAGCTGAAATTAAATGTTACTAATGATTTGTCTGTTGTCTTTAGTTTCTATTTTCACCTGCTATCAGTCTGCAATTTACCATATTTAAATATGTTCTCATTCAATATTTGTGGCCAATAAAAGAAGAATTCAGCATTACAACTGTTGAATTGTGTATAGATTTGTGTTAGAAGTCCTACCATTACACTTGTCAAGACTATCTTTTTGTTAGGCATTTTTTTGTCTACATATTTATTGCATTACTGTTTGCTGTTCTCTATGAGGAAAAAAAAAGCTTTTTATAGTCTGAGTTGTACAATACATCTGCTGTTTTCAAGTACTATTAAGTGACTGGTGAGCCTTTATTTTTAAGGACATTCTACACAAAACTTTCTGAACACTTCCTATTCATTTGAAAAAAAATCATTAGCAATGAAAAATAAAATCTAAAATATCTTGAAATTTGATTAAAGGGTAAATGTGTTGAGGTTCGGCTAGTTATCTAAGAGATTTCCTTTCACTTGAGTACCAGTCTGTAAATATCAAACAAATACACACAGAAATAAAATTTTACAAAAGGCTGTTCCATATATCTATTTCTACATGGCCCTTGACATTTTGGAAAGGCTGGTGCTTTATATGTTTTTATTGCTGTTCAAGTCTGTTTTGCCCGTGAGAGTAATTAGTAAATAAACGCACTACCTTTATCTTGATCTTGAGCTTTCTTAGCCTGTTTTCCTCTCCCTAGTGTTGAGGAGAAGAGAGTTGTTGTGTGGGTGTCTGGGTGTTAGCCAAGGCTAATCCACCACAAAAGCTAGCAATTATTTTCTGACGATTTTAAGCTACATTTTATTTGACTCATAACAGTTAATATTATTGTTATTATTGATACTTATATTAACAGGAGAAAACAGTATTTTTAAAAATCCTTTTGTTTTGCAACACACTTTTTTACTTAGAGAGCTTTGAGAGGTTAGAGTATTCTGACATGTTCTTTTGATCTCAGTTCACATACCTGACTGGTAGATGAGGACTGATAGGGTTCTGTGGTAATTCTTGGCAGTCAACTTGGAGATTTGGAAACTAAGAAACATGAATTGTCTCACTTTTAATGTTTCCTGAGGCCCTGACACACTACATTGCCAAAGGGGCAAATTGCAAACACTTTTCACCTACAAGAAAAGTTGAATTTCTAGTTAATTGAACTCATTTTAACTGGAGCAGAGGTGTCAGAATGGACCAACAAACTGCATTCAATGAATGAGGTTCCATCTAATATGCCTCTCTGAGCACAGGGAAAGAAGACCAAACTCATTCCCTTTTGTTAGTCCCTGAAGAATTGTATTATCTTGCTTCATTTTCTACCACTATATGAGCTGCTTATACAGAATCTAGCCTGTCTGTCAGGTAAAGCCTCGACTCTGCTCAAGTCAAATCCTTTTGAGGGAAGGAAGTGTTGACACAGTTTTAACAACTTATCAGGTTATTCTATTATATACACATTGTAAAGTAACATACTTGGTAAGACAATGTAAAGACTAAGATGGTGCAAAAATGGTAAGCATATCATATAGACTATAGAAATACAATACTAATCCTTGCAATAGGTAGTTCATTATTACTCAGTTTCCCTTCTTCTTTTTATTTTTTGTGGCAATATAAAAGGGTCCCAAATGAAAGGGCCTCATTTCCAGCAGCTGACATGGATGGCACGAGAAATACGTAACTTCTGATGAAATAATAAATGGCTTCCTTTCTGTCACACTAGTCATACTCCAAGAAAAATGTAAGTGGCCCTTACCTTCAAAAAATGAAATAATGGCATGATAAAAACCAAAAAAAAGATAAAAATTACAGTGTTATATATTTAAATAGAGTATTACTCCAGATAAATAGTTATGATCTAAAATGGTAGTGTTCTCATTATATGAAAGGCTGCAAATGCAGGATTTTCTAGGAAAAAAACTTAATTTTTTTATTATTTTCATCACCCATGATTTACTGCTTAATTGTTCTTTGTGAAATTTGATCTTTTGGTCTTTTTCTCTTTACCCTGTAACCCTTAAGAAAGATGTCAGAATCTTCTATAAATTACTTCAATTTAAGCCTGGGGAAATTACAGTAATCCAAAGAAGGTGGTAGTTAAAATGATCCCATGAAAGAATATTAAACACAGAGACCTGATTATGAAATGTTCAGAACACCTCCTTTTCTCTATGCTTTTCACTCGTAACATCTACAGCAAGGAAGAAAATTAATATAGACTTCCTGGCACATGACCAAAGGGATAATGTTTCTCCCCAGCTACTTGCCCAGAAATGCAAATCATGATTAATTTCTGTTGTCTAGGCTTTCATTCTGTTATCAACTTCAAATTTCTGTTTCCTGTTTTAAATTTTGCAAGAAAAATTTGACCAATGCACTTAAGCCAATCTAGTCTAATTATCACCTTGCCATACCCAGAAAAACATGAATAAACTTGGTAAGAAGGCCATTTCCAATTGTGTGCATAGACAGTTTTCATAAGAAAAGTGATCTCTGGATCACTTGAGAGAGAGTAAATGTCACTTTTATTTCTCTTAATTTCCCAATTTAAACAGAGTAGCAATTCAGGAAGTCAGTTTTCCAAGGTGAAAACAAAATAGCAACTTGTTTTATAAAAAAGAATCAACATTCTTAATACCTCTCTAAATCAAGTTAGACCATAAGATATAAAGCAAAAATTGAATAGTAATATCAGGGAATAGTAATATAAGGAATATTCTAGAAACAGTTAAGAAAAAAACTGAATCCATACACTGGCATTCAAAGGAAACTAGGAAGGATTATAAAATGTGAACCCATAAAGAGTAATTATGAAGAACAAGCAAGTGGCAAAGGGAAACAAAATTAATATTATTTTTTTATATACATCAGGATCAAGAAGTCTATATGGCCATTTGATGATCAGACAAAAGGTATACTAAAAACAAAGAAGCAGAAAAAGGTCATTGTTGAGAGGCTTCAGTGGTGAACCTTGCAGAAGGAAAAAGGGAGAGGAGTGTCCCATTAGGGAGCTGCTCTCACCAGAAGACTTATCTGAAACAGTGATTGTGGGAGAGGAGAGGGAATTTATTTCATTTATATAGATTTCAAAAGGCCTTTGGACAAAGTATCTCACACAAGGCTTTTAAGTAAATTAGGTGGCATGAGCAAAGGCATTTGTTGCATAGAAAAATGACTGGTTAGGAGAAAGAAAACACAAATAGGAGTAAGTTGTCAGTCCTTGAAGTGGAAACAGGTCATCAATGCTGGTAAGCAGAGGCTTGTGCTGTAAAACATATTCATCACTGACCTGGAAACCAGGATATTACTGAAAAGAGAAAGGCTGCTGACAATACTGTATTATTCAAGATAGTAAGTTTGAAAGCTAACTGTGAGGAATTAAAAGGAGACTGTATGACTTAAGGGCAAAATAGTGACAAGTGAAATTTAGTGTAAATAATACAAGGCGATGTACATGGGAGAAAAACAATCCTAATTTCACATATAAAATTATAGGCTCTGAACTAACTATTACCTCTCAAGAGTGGTGTCTAGGGGTGTAAAAAACCATTTCCTGAAATACCAGTTTTATAATATCAGTGTTCAGAAAGACAAATAAAATGCTAGGGACAATTAGGAGAAGGAGACAAAACAAGACACAAGCCACCATAATGTGGTATCTGACTTTGCCACATCTTGAATAATGCAAGCAGCTCTGATTCTATGAAATAGACTTGGAAACAGTCCAGAGAAGGCAGCAAAATACAGAATAATTTCTGTAGAAGAAATGACTGAATAAGCTAAGAATTTTTAATCTAAAAATGTTAGTGCACATATGATAGCGGTCTATAAAATCAGGAGTCAACATATTAGGATGACAATATATTTTCTCTGTTCACATTGGCCAAACCCTGCCTTGAGATAGTCATGTCAAGGTTACAGTTTAGCTTTTCTAGGGAGGGATGTGATGAATATTTGTCTTTGTTCTGGGACTTGTCTCTGTCTGGGTGGTAGTGGAACAGGGATTTTACTAAGTCTTGAGGACTCAGGTTAGGAACATTCTTCTCAATGTAGCAGGAATAATGTAATAAACCATGCTCTGTATATATATAGCTCTTAGAGATGACAGAAGGAACACATAGCAGCATTCTTCTTGTCATTGTAGTACCTGTATCACAGAGGAATCTCTGAAAAGCATTGCAGTGGAAGATTTTGACCAGGCTGTGTATGTCCTAGGCCTTGTTCCTTCCTCTTGATCAGTGGCAGGGCAGATGTAGGTGCTCGGGTAGCCACATCAGAGTTCCAGAGCCCGAGGGCCTAGAGGCAAAGAGGCTGTAGCATCAGCCATCTCACAGACCTGTGTGTATGCTGGGGCTTCTCTGGCTCATGAGATGCACATCACCACCAGCACCAACCTCCTCTGTGGCTTTCTGAGCACCAAACCCAGCATGGAGGAGTCAGAGGGAAGGCTTTATGACAATGGAGTTGAATTGACCTTAAGTGAGGCTGCCCCTGGACCAAAATTGTCTGCATTATTGAGCTCCCAATTGGGCTTGAAACACACATGCTGCAGCAGTGAAAGCTTTTGGAAGCTTGGAAACTTGGAAGCTTTTCTGAGTCTTTTCTCACGCTTATCATGAAGAAGCATTATGGAGACAGTATTTAGATGTACTTTTGCAGCAAAACTGCTGGAGATGGCATTTGAATTATTAGTTTCACGTTTGTCTTAAGTAAATAGTCTAAAAGTTAATATTAATTTAGTTTAAAAAAAAAAAAAAAAGGTACTTCTTCCTGAACAAATTTGATCTTTGTTTACTGCCTTTTACCCTTTTTTTTCCCCACTGAATGTTTTCGATTTCAGGCTGCTTTTCACCCTGTTTCAAAGGAGTGGAACTAGCATAGTATACTAAATGCTTGTTCAATATTTCAGTGCTTGAAATTCAAAGTCTTTTGCACTTCAAATTATACAGTCCAGAGTCTAAATATAAATATAATTTTTATTTTCCTATATTTCTGTAGAATAATAAAGTAATTGCCATTCTACTTTGTGATGCTGCCTAACAAACATGAGGATGCATTAGAAACGAGCAATTTAATGCTTTGTAGGATATGGAGATTATGGTTTTACTTGCTTATTTTATGATTGATGCTAGAGAAAAAGGGTTACTTGAGTCCTGTAGACCTTGAACAACCTGACTCAAAATAAATAATAGATGGGTATCAAACTTTGCTAGTTGATTCAGATTACCGCGGGTATTCCCAGCTCACATTTTTATTGCCTATACAATTTTTCCTCTTGAGTCATGGTGAGAAGTTCTATAAAACTACATAATACCAGTTCTGATTTGTAAATGAACAGTCAGAGGTTTTGAAAACAGTTTTGGTTATTTAAATATCTTCAGATAGAATTGTTGAAGACACTTTTATTTGTGGGTTATATGCAGAAGAAACATGTTTGAAGAATATAAATATGCATGTTGGTTTTGGGGTGCTTTGTCTATTTTTGGGGTTTTTTTTAATTACTATAGTAGCTAAAGCTGAAGCTTTTTTTTTTTTTTTTTTTTTTTTGGTAGGCTTTGGTGTAATTACATAGCTGAGCCTGTGCCCTGTCCTGCAGTGCAAATAGCAGCATGTCAAAAGCAAACGTCCTGCCAATTAATCTAAGCAATACTGAACACAGGGAATTTGCTAACCCACAGCTGAGGTATAGTTTACTTGCTGTGACATCTGGTACCTGTTATTTAAACAAAAGGACATTTTGTGGATTTCTTGTGCTCAGAGAGCTCCGGTGGTGTAACCATTTCTGGTTTGAAAAATGAAAAATATATAAACAATACTGGAATTTCATATAATATATAGAATATTCTGAATGTGACTTTATTTTGTGTTTTAAAGAGAGAATAAATGGAAGTTTTCCATCATGAGCAACAGCAGAGTGTCACATCCTGAAGCACTTTGCATCCAAATTAAATTTCTAAAAGGAGGTTGGAATACACTGTGAGTAGCATCGAAGCAGGTTGATGACCTCTTCTTCAAGCACCAAAGAGGTGTTGGATAGCTCTGCATCTTAGTAGATATGAAGCATACTCTCACAATAAGAACAGAAAAGATGAGTGGGAATCTCAGGATATAAGCCATTTTGGTTTCATTATATGTCTTGAACAAAATGTAGAAATTATATAATGGTGGTATATCTCAAACAGAGGAGGAAATAGGGACAGCCTGTCATTGCCATCCATCCTGTGTGCCAAATGGGAAGGAAGGGCAGTGCAAGAAAATGGAATGCAGTTAAAGACCTAATACACCTAATACACTTATTGAACAGAAACATTCAAGGGAAAGGGAAATCTTCATTCTGTTATTTCCTAGCTTTTGCATGCCTGAATTTAAATTCTCATTGTTTAGCACTAGTTTTTATACATAAGGTCATACAGGTCATGAATTTGAAGTTATGTATAATGTTTATGAAAGTCAAAGCACTTTTGCTTTTAGTATTAGTATTATTATTATTATTCTCTATTTTAAAACATCAACAGACAATGACTCAAGTGGCACTTGCTGTGCTTTGCCTATATGGACCTTAGAGACTGATGAAGCAAAAAATTATACATTCTCTTAAGAAACACACCCTTTATGATATCAGTCTGCAGACATTCAATGTCATTGTTTAAAAATGTGCTACAAAGGTGACAGCATTTTCTAAAACACGTCCCTTTCAGTGGGACATTTCAGGAAACTCACAGCTGAGTTAAACTATGAAAAATTGACATTTCCTACAAGTAGTTAGTGGTGTAAAAAGCAATTCTTCCTTCACAGAAATAGAAATTAACCTTTTAATAACATCCATGTACAATTATTTATATATGCAGTGACACAGACTGCTCATCCATGTGAGAAATCCCCACATCTTGTGGTAAATAGAAAAAAAAAAGCTGAGCAGCATGTATTCATGCAAATTTTATGTGGGTAAACTACATAGTGATCATATTTGAAATGTATTAATTTTCTTTATTGCTGAATATGCTGATGTTTTCATCTAAAAAAAAAAGAGGTATATTCAGACCAAAATTTCCTACTACAGCATGAGTGTCAAAAATATAGAATGGAAACTTTGCTAGATTATTTCTGTGACTTCACAAAGGGTTAAATAATTTGAATTTTAAAATCTCATAGAAATTATATTGAAAAGAGAACTTTGACTCTTCTGGTTTCTTCTACACCAGTATGAATTCTGAGTGCAATTTACACATTACTCTCAGTTTAGTAAAATTATCTGCAATTCACAGAGTTAAAATCAGTTTAGTATCTGACTTGTTTTAATTCTGAAATACTATCTTAGTAATTTTAGATTAAAAAAGCAGTCAGATATCTAATGTTGATGAAATATGATGCAGTCAATGACTACCAGAAAAAATTATGCTAGGTTCCAAGTGACCTTTAAATGTCTTCTAGTGCAACCCTTCCTGGAATGGACATCTTCATGTGGACCCTTCAATGGAAGGGTCATCTTCAGCTTGGTAAGGATGCTCAGAGTGATGCCCAATCTGACCCTGAATTGGTCATCTACCACCTCTCTGGGAAACCTGTTCCAGTGTTTCACCACTTTCACTGTAAATAAATGTCTTCCTCATATCTACTCTAACTTGTCTAATCTTGTAATTTAAAGCCATTACTCTTTATCCTATTACAACAGCCCCTTGCAAAAAGTCTTCACACATTTTCTTGCTTGTTCCTTTAGGTAATGAAAGGCCTCAATAGAAGCCTGAACAAATGCAGTTCTTACAGACTACGCTCATATGAGATTGCCAGAGGAGGGTAATTTGAACATTCATTATAGACTTATTATTACTACAGAAACTAAAACTTTTCTTAAGATTTAATGAATCAAAAATGTAGAAAATAAAGTTTCATCAGCTCTATGTTACCCAGTGGTTGCCTCACTAAAGAAACTTCCCCATTTAGACAGAAACTCATTAAAAATTATGTTAATTTCTATTACATTTGAAAAATATTCTAATATTATGAAACTTAGGGCTGTTTAATAAAATATATGCTACTCTACCTTTAAGAGGCACTTTGAGTAGTATACTCAAATCACGTTAGTGAAGAAATATTCTCACCTAGGAATTAACCTATATTTTTTAAACCATGACTGAAGTATTTCTTCAAAGTATATATTTTTAGGAATTGATCTAACATGCCTATTTGAATCAATCTAAGATTAGTACTGCATTTACTCTTTATTAAAACTATATATAATTTAAAAGTATTTGGCAGGTGCAAATTTCTGGGTCTGTGCCATACATAGCATATTTCTGCCACTTTGGAGGCAAAGATGCAAAAAAATCAAGATGTGTGAGGGCAAGCACGGACTAAATTTTATTCAATCTTCTGGTGCCATCTTGTGGGTAGATAAAGAATTGTCTGTTGCATGAAGGAATACAGCAAAAATGCACAAAAATAGTGTATTTGGTGTAGTTGAGTTCCCACAGCAAAAAGAGCTTCCATAATATTTTGGGTGTTTTTCCTTCCTAACTCAGTTTTCTAAATTATGTCCTCAGAATTTACAACGATCTTAACTAGGCAGTAAACATTGCTTTGAAGATACATTGTTCCTGAGAATTGTTTTAATCAGTATTTCTTTCTGGCCTCTGAAGCAAATTTAGGTCTCCTAGTCATGGTACGTAGCAGGAATCTGTGAAAATTAACCTTCAAGTTATATCCAGTACAGCAATTTTTATGCTTTAAGACTGTATCCTTTACAAGACCTTCAACTTCAGAGATTCAGCAAAATTCCATAATCAGCTATTTCCTATTTTTCCCCTTATTTATCAGTAGGATAATTTAAGAATAAGCTGCTGACAAATCAAGTGTTTCTATTATGTTTATAATCTCATACTTTGACTAGCACAGTCTCCTTATCAGTGACCACCTTTTTTCAGTTATTTCCCATTCAAATCTCTTCTACATTATTTAGTGGTGCCCAAATTCACAGCTAGAGGCCAAGGTGGCTGGCCTTGTTGAAAATGGGCTTGTGTAACTGAAGGATCTTATGTTTTCATCCCTGTTTGTGTGGCTTTTCATGCATTCATCCACTTCATGTTAAATACACATTTTGAAACATGTTTGCAGAGCTCTGAAAGTTGTCCAGAAGTCTATTTTTCACTGGGAATTTTCCAGATTACATTACAGAATCATATTCTAGATTTCTTGTACTTTCACTGACTTGATGGATCCTGTATTTTTGCCACACTGCCCTAATGACACAATTTCAGTAAATGGGGACGAAAGATGTTGGTTTGGAAAGCTTTATGAAGAGCAATGGTTTTAATTTAGCTTTTTCACTTTCCAGAAAAGTGTTTCAGAAATATTTGTCAATCCTTTCACACCTCATGAATAAATGGCTATCATTCTTGGCTGTGACTTTAACTAAAAATGCCTGTGACTGCTGGCCTGTGTACTAAATACAGCTGTCTACACACATATCAGTCCCCTTTGGACTGAAGCCATAAAATGGCATGTTTATGGTAAGGCTCTGACGGTGAATGTTGCATGAGGTCATATGGATTTGTTTGAGGGTACTAAGCTGCTGTAAGAGTATCAGAAGACTATAAAAGAAAGGAAATCCAACAGACACAGTCAAAACTTGCCACAGCTCAGTTTCTGGAGCTGCACCGGGCAGAAGTTTCTCACTCCAGAAGAGATGCTAGAGCAAAACTACTATTGAAGTAATGTGGATAATAAAAGATTATGAGTGGAAGTGAATTTCAGAGCTTAAATATTTCATATGTGGGAAAACATCTTTCTGAGTCATGCAGTAATGCACATGCCTATTTGAGTGGAATAAACATTGATCTGAGACTTTTTTGACAAATTTTAATGGACAGTTGTGATAAAATGATAATTTTGCATTTCCTAGCAACCAAAAAATGAATCTTGGTGACCTTACATAGGCTCTATTGTCTTGTGGGAGTATTGTCCTGGAATTGTGTGTGAGCCTTATTTTGCAGTTAGGTATTATGCAGTTAGTGAGTAAGACAACAAAGCAATGTGGATAACCTAAGGCCCAATTCTCCAGGTCATTCCTTGCCTTCTTTCATTTAGACTCAAACACATGTATCTGCACTCTCTCTTATGAGCTGCCCAGACTCAGAAACAGTAACTTTGTGTTCAGACATTACTGGTCTCTGTGAAAAATGTATTCAGTAGCTTTATATGTTTTTTGGAGTAAGTAACAAACATTCACACTGTGAAATGCAGTCACTGCCTTGAGCAAAACAACTTCAGTACTAAGATAAGAATGTGATTATTTTAGCCTATTGATCTTGGCTTCACAAAGACCTTCAAAAGAAAGCTTTAGAAAATAAATAATATAGCAGATACATGCCTCTGTAATAGGGTGGACTTAATCTGTAATAATTTATGCCAAATATTTAAAATTTAAGAGCCTAAAATTGTACAAACATCCTGAAAGGTGACATGCTCTGCCTGTTGCACTGCTATGGAAAAATTTGACAAGTGATGCAAACTGTATCCCTTTATTTCGAGTGAACAACATATTGATATTGTACTAGGGGATGCCAGTCGCCATATTTCCAGAAGTGATCTATTTGCTTCTGCTCAGAAGCTGGTGATCTGCTATTTATCTCTGTTGATCAGCAGTATTTCTAGAGCCTTTAGATGCAGAAGGGCCAAATTTAATTGGTACTTGTTTTGACATTTTTGTGCCATGAATTTGCCAACCTTGAAGATAAATTATCTAGTTCAGCTCAATGTAGCATTCACATACATAGTAAAATTCATTAGAGTTCATTTTAGCACACGTGGATCCATATGAGTAAATTAAAAAATGTTAGGCCATGTTCTCTGGATCTGGAACTCAGTCACTTAAATTGTTGAATTGTTGAAACAGTGTTTGGCATGTCTTCAACTAGTACAATTACTTTTGTCCCATATGGTTTATCTTTGTACTTAGCACAGAATTCATATTCTGCAAAGATTTTTCTTGTTCCTTGCAAATTAGGTGACTTTTTTTGTCTAATTCCCCTGATGTGCTATGTCCATTTTGCGTAGGCTACAACAATGAAACTTTGGGGTCTATATCCAAGTATAGAGCCTGATGGTGGGAACATGGGAAGGAAGGCACCAGTGTTAATGAATGTAATCAAGAAAATTACATGGTAAAATGAAAGAGAAAAATAAAGTGCTAAAATCTTTACTGTTAAAATGGTAATCTTTCACCGTAACAGGTAGTGCCTGATGAGCTGAAAATGAGGCAGTAAATGTGAGTGATTCTAAAATAGGTATTATGTGAAGTCACCCCTAATTTTACTTTCCTACATTATCAGTAGTAGTAGAGTGTTATAATGTATTTGGGTTGTGTGACAAGGTTTTGGTAGTGGGGGTGTTACTGCGGTGACTTCTGTTAGAAGATGCCAGAAGTTTCCCCCATGTCCAACAGAGTTAATGTCAGCCCAATGGGGGGACCCAATGTTGGCCAAGGCCAAGCCCATCTGTGATGATGGTAGTGTCTCTGAGAAAACAGATTTGAGAAGGGGAAGAAACTGATACACAATGTCAACCAAAAAGAGGAGTGAAAACAAGTGAGAAAAACTATTCTATAGACACCAAGGTCAGTGAAGGAGGTGAGGGAGGATGTACTCCAGGCACCAGAGCTGAGATTCCCCTGCAGCCCATGGTGCAGACCATGGTGAGGCAGCTGTGCCCCAGCAGCCCACAGAGGGGAGAGAAGAGATTCTTCCTCAGCCCATTGGGTGATGGTGCAGGTGGATGGTGTACCTGCACCTGTACCCCATGATGGTGCAGGTGGGTGCCAGAAAAAAGGCTGTGACCCTGTGGGAAAGCTCCTGGCAGGACCTGTGGCCCCATAAAGACAGTAGCATATACTGGAACACGTGTGGGCAGGACTTGTGATCTTGTGCGGGGAACCCACACTGAAGCATTTTGTTACTGAAGGTCTCCAGTCTGTGGATGGGACCCACAATGGAGCAGTTCATGAAGAACTCACATTGAAGAAGTTTGTGGAGATGTCTCCTATGAGGGAGACCCCATGCTGGATGAGTGGAACAGAATGAGGAGGAAGGAGTGACAGAGAAAAAAAAGTGATGAACTGAGTACAACCCCATTCCCCATCTCCCTGCACCATTTGGGATGAAGTAGTCAAAATAGTGAGTGAATTTAAGTCCAGGAAGAAGGGAGAAGTACAGAGAAGATGGTTTCAATATTTGGGTTTATTTCTCATTAACTTGTTCTGTTCTGATAGCTAATAAATTAATTTCCCCAAGATGAGTCTGTTCTGTTTTGCCCATGATAGTAATTGATGAGCGATTGGTCCCTGTCCATAACTCATGAGCCTTTCATCATATTTTTCATGTCCAATTGAGGAGGGTAGGGATAGAGTGTCTTGATGGGGTCTGGCACTCAGCCAGAGTTAACCTACTTGTTATGGTTGGACACTGGCGCAATGCCAGCGTCCCCATGAAAATGCACCTTTTCTAAATAAATGCTGTGAGATGTTATCAGGAACAGAGCAGAGCAGGCTTAAGCTTAATAACAAAGGAAAAAAAACTTTATTAAACTACTACTAATACAGAAAACACATAAACTAAATTCAGGATGAAGACTTTTTAAACCACCCCTCTTCTTCTCAATTCTAAAAACACCTAGCTATGAAACATCACTTGGGATTTTTGATCAAATTACCACTCTTTAGGTAATCTATACTCAAACTATCAAGGGAGAGAGAAGTCTCTCTTGTACTACAGACCCCCAGGAAACACAGCTGCCCCCCTGTGTTTCCCTGTCACACATGGCAACCACCCGGAAAAAATTTGCTAGTGTGACACTTTCTATTCTATGTCACAGTGCTCTCACTACCGTGCATGGACAGACTGCTCATAGGGCTCCTTTAAGGATGCTTTGCCACAAACCCAAAGATATAACAGTTCAGTTTCTTATTCTGGGACTACAGTCCCCCCCATTTTCCCCTGGGGCCGAGGAGTCTAAAAACAAGACTTATCTTCTTCCCGAAGACAGAGGGCATCACTATTCCCTCTTCAGCTTTCATCGTTTCTTGCTATTCTTGTGCTGTTTGAAGCTGAAACAGGTTTCCCTGAGTCACCACTGCATCCCCCTAAAATGCAGTCTCCATTACAGGAGATTTTGGTTCAGTCCATGGCTAACAAGAAAAGTCTAGCTAATGCTACTTCATCATCTTTTCCCACCTAAATATTTCTTCTTCTAACATCTCAGTTCCCGGACTATCTCTCTTCTACTACAAATTAAGGAGGAGTAATACTTTTAAAAAGCTCTCATTTCCTGGAAAGGGTTAAAAGTTCAGACTCCCTGGACGGCTGATATCTCAGTCTAGCGTTCTGCCTCCCACGCTGGGCATTCCCCCCCTTCTCCTTCTCCTCTGCCGGCAGATTTCCAGGTGCCGCCAGGCTCTCTGTCTCTTTCCCTCTTAGAGGGGGGGGGGGGGGGGGGGGGGGGGGGGGGGCAAAGGCATTTCTACTTCTCTCCAACCTTCTGTCTACAGGAGCTGGCTTAGCTCCAGACCCTCAGCCCCTTGGCCTACCCGGACAAGGCCGCGTGGCTTCCCCTCCCCCACCCAGCCCGAGGCCGGGCAGGGGAGGTCTGCACTCTCTGACGACCGGAACCAAAAGAGAGAGTTCTCCTGGGAGTTCTTGCTTTTAACTCCCTGTGTTCTCAGAGGCGTGTCTATACTTTCAGTGGTCACTCCAAGTGCCAATATTTAAACCTGACCACTGATTGGTTTGACTCAACTTCCTGGAAAAAATTCACTTCTATGTCAAACCACGACACTACTACAGTCAGTTTTGGTTTTCAGGGACTTAAATACATAGCAAGCAAATCACATTGACTAAAATCAATCTTTTTTGCATCCCTTAGCACTGCTGGATTTACCAGCAGTTGGTTGCTTGTATTCATGTACATCCAGGCAAAAGATCCAACAAAGAGACAGCAAGAATGCATAAATCAAGGTGATTGACTTTATTTAATTTCCTATGGTTTTGGTGGTAGGCTGGCTTTGTGATTTTTTTATCTGTTTATTTAATAATATTGATTGTGGTAATGGAACACTTAATATTTCAGCTTTTTAAAAACAATATGAATTCTGTTTATAAGTGGATTTCATTCTTAATAATCAAACTGTGACAAAAAACCACTAATATAGAAAAATCTTTCATTTTCAATCCAGCATTACAGGTGTTTAAGTTAATATACAATTTCACAATGGTTTGATTGGAATTACATATCAATATTCGTCTGCTGCACACCACAACAAAAGTATTTAGAGGACTAGGTTTAGTTTATTGGTTCACACTTGGGTGGGCTTTAAGCAAACTGGTATATTTGAAAATGTGGCTGCTCCTGGCAGGGGAGTTTGAACTAGGGGATCTTTCAGGTCCTTCCAACCCAAACTATTTTACAATTTGATGATGAAGATGATTGAAATATTTTCCATTGACTTAATTATGGGAGCTACTATTTCACCTGTACTCATTAGGTTTCATGTGTTACGGTAATATTCACAGTCCCAATAGTGTAAGTTCCACAATAGTGCTCTTCCATATCTTCCAAAAGTTCTTATGATGTCATCCCAGCCATAGTCTTACCTGGCAGCATGCTGGTTTCTGCATGTCTATAGATCTTGCTGCTTGTGTCTTTCTACAAAATTCCTAACAAATATTGTTATCCTCTTAACAGCAAGTTTATGCTTTCTGAGCTCATATAAGATAGGAGTTCCTACATGGTCAAAACCTACTCATAAACATTCTGAACAATCTTTCCACAGGGACAGTGATTCGCAGTACACTGGAACTGCAAAATTTTACATAACGATACTTTCCTAACAAAAATATCATTAGTAAGAGTCAGGATAAAAACAATCATGAAATAGGTCACAGATATTAAAAGGAATCTGTTTCCTTTTGTCTACAGTAATTCTCATCTTCTCATCCCTTTTGAAGATCTAGCAACTAGTTTCTGCTTTTCTTTGCTGATGACTATTTCAGGTACAGGCATCTCTGCAATTCTAAGTAGACATAAACTCAGAATGAATTCCAACTAAAGTGATTACTTCTAATTATCAGAACTGTACAACTTTTCAGTAGATAAGTCCAGAACCCAAATTCCATGGTGAATAAATTATCAACTCACTTTCCCACAATTATATATTATTATTATATATTATTATCGTATGGAGGACCTTCCACTGCCTGTGCTGTAAATGTTGAATTGATATTTTCCGATCTAGATACCTAATTTCATCTTTCAGATATCCTCTTTCAGAGATAGATAAAAGGCAGGGCAGACTATACAGCCAAATTCTTCAGTGAAAGTTCATATACTCAGCACTTTGGAAAATTGGATAATTTCAGTTATTAGTTTTAGAAGTTTATATATATATATATATATATATATATATATAATTTAGAGCACATCACTCCTGTTGCCACCTAAGAAATTTAATTTTGGTAGCAGAGCCAATCTATATGTCCAATCCTCATGCCCAACTTTAAGCAGCTTCCAGAGATTAGAAATCCAGCTAGGGCATGCCTAGCTATTCATGCCTTCACTTATACTTCTTTCTTACCTAAATATAGTGTCTGTCTCTCAATCTTTTTCTTCTGTTTTTCACCTGCTACCATATATATCAGACAAAAATGCCTCTAATGGCTTTTGAACATACTAATTTCTAAAATTACATGCTTCTTCACTTATATATCTTTTATTTTTAAAGATGACTTTCACAAACTCAGAGGAAGTAGTAAAGGACTGTAATTTTGTCACTTTTTCAAATAAGATTGTGTATTTTTTGACATTTAGAGGAAAGAATCAACAAAAATAGCAACAGCCATTTTGCTAAGAATATTTAGTTGTATTAAGTTTCATTTCCTAAAACCTATTTAAAATGCGTGCTCCCCATGTTAGGATATACTATTCTTTATTTCCTAGTCAAACAGGTACATGAAATAACTGTCATTCTAAATAGTTGTTTTCTACAATATTTATTTTGCAAGACTATTTGTCTTTATATGTTTGAAAAAGATTTCCACAGGGTCATGTTGCCATAATATCTCAGAATATTTCAGAACAGGAAGAGGGGTTGTCTCATTACAGAAAAAAATTAAAATAAACTGAAATAACAAGAGAAACTAAAAAATCATAATTGTAGGATAGTTGTTATTGTGCACTGATCAGATTTTATTGCATCTAATGCATAAATTTTCTTGTTTTAATATTGCTTGGATAGTGCAAACTTTAGTGCATTTCATAAAACTATGGCGAGATACAGTGCTTGCACAATTTAGGTCCTGAGTAATTTTAGCATTTGCTCCTCGGTGGCAAATTCCTTTTTAGTTGAATACAAGGCACCAGACAGAGCTCACAAGTCCCTCTCTCAAAGTTGCTTAATTCTGTGTATGCCTTAATCAATAGTTGCCTATATTTCTCCTGACTACAGGTGAATTATCAAATTATATATACTACTTAGTTTTTATATTTTTACTATTAAAAGACATTTTCTGTCTTCATGTCTTTATCAATAGGGACTGGCAATTATCAGAACATGCCTGTAATGCAAAGACATCCCAGGTGTGTTGTGTACACTCGGTCCTATTCAGGGTATTTTGTAAAATACTCAAGTATGCATTGAAGCACCAAACCATGTTGAACCATTCTTCTGTCTCTCTGACCCAATTGCTATGATTTATATAGGGGAACAGCTGTGAGTAAGATTATAAGAACAGTACCTTAAAATAATACAGCAGCTAAGGAGATGTGTCTTTAAATCCCTTCCCCAAAAGTAAAAATATTTTAATTTGGATCTTGCAGGTGCATTTTGTGAGAAATGATTGACACAGTTAAGTGCCTTTTCCATGTCTACATAGCATGTACAATTGATTATTATTTATTTAATTAAGGGGGTTCAACATTGTACAAACTAACTTGGAAGCGAAATCATTTGACCATATACAGTTACTGAATGAGCCAAGAAATTTCTTGAGGGTGACTGATGCTGTGGTATTGTCCAAGATTTGAGATCTAGCTGGATTATTGCAAGTAACTTTTTATCAGTCTCTATGAAATCAGGCACATCAAATTCCCAATCTTACGGTTCATTCAAATAAATAACTTAGAAAGCACTCTGAAACATATCATTCCTCCTCTGAGCCTTCTCCTCAACATCTGAAGGCCTTTTCTTGGATGTAGCCAACTGGGATTTGTAACTCTAGAAATCTGCAGGGCAAAGGGCTAAACATCTGTTAAATTTTGATTTTTGGTGTCTGTCTTTTTGTTTATATTAGGAAAAGATTTTAATTGAAGTATTAACAGCCCTTTAGGCCTTTAGACTGTCTTCTAGTGGGAAACAGATGTCATACGTTCCAACTTGCTATCCCAGATGGTAGTATGCCGTCCATGTTAAAATATTTTTCTTTTAGGATCTAAGCAATACTAGACTAATATGTTTAATTAAATACATGCACACATGTGCCTAATGCCTGCATTACCAGCTATGATCAACAACTGTGCTAGAAAGAATGACAATGTTATGTAGTCAATGTTTTGTAGTCAAAAGGCTGTTGGCAGAGCCCGCTCCAGGCTCTGCATTGATATAGGAAGTGGTAACAGAACAGGTGGTGGATGAGGAAGACTGAAAGGAATTTACTGGGTCTGAAATGATGATGCTAGAGTGGACAGAAACACAAGGAAGTAAAAGGAGAAAGTCTTTACTGTGAGAGAAAGACTCACCTGCCACTTCAGTGACAGAAGGTGATTAGAGTAAAAGGGAAGGATTACAAGGAAAAGAGGCTTCAGGCTATCTGAATGAATGGAAGTACTTTACACCTTTTCTGTTCTAGTTGCCCTTTTGTGTAACCTGTGTGTGCACAGACTATTTAAGAAAAATGAAACATGCAGAAACTGAATGAAAATGGCTAGCTGGAAGGATCATCAGTAAAATATATGTGCAGTCAAACAATCTTTGTTGGAAACAGTCTACTTTTACATCCAAAATGTGTATATCCAGGGACCTAAAATTATATTACATCAAGTGATCTCCATTGTTGTATTAATACAAAGGAAAAGAAAGAGGCATCCAAGGAACTAAACCCTAAGTATGCAGTATACTAAGGAGCAATTAAAGACTAACGCCTTGAATTGTACCCACAAACTATATAGAGATAGTATTTTGGAAATCCTGAAGTAATGAGCTAGTTTTGACTACATCTTCTAAGCAAGAAAACAATTTTTTTACTGGCTGTATTTTCCTCATCTTTTTCAAAGTAATAAAAGTTGTGTGGGCATGCAGTGTGACAGCCAGGAAAATACTGATGTCTATGTACAAGTTTATATACTGAGTAATTACTAGAATTTGTGTCAAATTCACATAAATACAAATCTAAATAAAATCATCAGTCAGCCAGTAGAACTTTCATGCTGCAAATTTCTCTTACCAATAGTGCCAGTGAGGGAAAATATTACTAAGGCAAAAACTTTCTTTTTTTTTGAACTTTTGCAGCAAAACAACATCATTGTTACTTTGTGTCTCAAGCTGTTGAGGCTAAAATAGCAGAGTGTTCTATCATGTATTCTTTCTTTCTTTCTTTCTTTCTTTCTTTCTTAGAAGATAACAAACTACTAGGATTTTAAAAAGGTAAGAGGTAAAACTCTCTCTTACATAGCTTGCACTTTGGAAATCTTACAAGGAAAAAGGAAATAGGGTATTAATACTGCTTAGACAGGTTGCAGCACTGTAGCCTGAAGGAGGGTCTTGGCAGCACGGCTATTTCTCTACTGTATAACAAGGGGGCATAAACTAAACAGGGATTTCTGCTTTTGGAGAAAGATTCTAGGTTTTACAGAACAGTATCTCATCACAAAACAGGAAAAATATCTCATCTTGAAATGTAAGTTAAGACTTTTTGACTCTCAGTGTTTCTCCACTGACTAACTCCAAGCAGCCTATGTCATTAAGAAAAATCGTTCAGATTACCAGCTGCTTTGGAATCCATTTTGAAACTTGGTGCTCTGTCTATCATTGTACATATTCCTAACACCCATATTAGGATGTGGGATTTCATTTGATATATTTCACGAATATGTTTCACCACACCTGTCTTTTAGATCCCTGAGTTCCTTGCTCTTAAAGACAGATAAACAATTAATCAACAGCATCTTTTTGATCCTATTACATTCTGTGAAACATAATAATATGTGGTAGCCTGTTATTTTACAGTTTGTTCTTCTGTAGTATGTTTTAATATTCCTTGTTATAAGTTCGTAATGGTTCAGTCTCTGTACCCCATTTGGCTTCCCTAATGGTTCAGTCCTGAGTTGTTTACCACAGTTTTCCTCACCAAAATGTATGTCAATCCACATGTCAATCCACTTATATACCTCCCTTTTTCGCTTGTCTCACCCCTGTCTGTCAAAGATAGCACACTCCTTTGATTCTGGAGTGTTCCCTGTCTTTCGTCCGTTCCTCAAAGCAGAATTGGATTGTAAGGTTTGGTCCTTCCCTGTATTGGCTTCTATTGGGGAGCCCTCACCCTGCACCCCTCCCCTAATGCCCTCTATTGGTCAAAGGTTATGTCCTCCACGTGTTCCCTCTACCCTTTAAAAGGCCTTTCAGGTTCAGATTTGTCACTTGCTCTGCCCCCCTTTGGGATCAAATCTCTGGAGACTCAGACAAGTGTCCCTCCCTTATTCCTCTGCCTTGGTTTCCTCGTGCTCTGTGCCTCTGCTGTGCTACCCACGCCACAGCAATCACTGCTACCCGCAACAGTCTCGGCAGAGACTTGGGGACGGCCACTTGTGTGTTTGCCCTCCGGCCACAAGCAGGACAGCTAGCCGGCGAGCCTCTGTCCCATGGCTGCTGAGAGCCAGACACAATAATAATCTATGTATCATGTAAAAACCCCAACCCAATCCAATTCAAGCAACAAAACCCCCAAAAACAAACAAAGGAAAAAGTGGAGCCAAGTAAAAAAGCATGGGGCAAGAGGAAAACTAAAGTAGAATAAGAAAGCTGAATGCTCTGTTCCAGACAGAAGTCAAGATTTCCATCATGCATCTAGCATAGATATATGCACTATGTAAGTGTACTGGTAGAAAACAGAATATCTTACTTTTCTTGACCCATCTTTCAAAAGGGTAGAGGCAAGGACCCTAGGAACTACTGACCTGTCAGTCCACTTCTGTGGGAAGATAATGAAACAGATCCTTCTAGAAGCTCTGCTAAGGCACATGGAGAGCAGAGAAGTGATTTGGGACAGCCAGCGTGACTTAACCAGGGACAAGTCCTGCAAGTCTGCCCTGACCGATCCAGTGGCCTTCTATGAAGGAGTGACTACATCAGTGGACAAGGGAAGGGCTATAGATGTCATTAATCTGGACTCCTGTAAAGCCTTTGACATAGTTGCCTACACTGTCCTTCTCATTTATGGAATCAATGTGTGAACTGTTAGATGAATAAGGAACTGGTTTGACTGTCACAATCAGACAGAAGCGGTCAATAGCTCAGAAATTTGCAGGTGGCACCAAGCTGAGCAGTGTGGTTGACACACCAAGATGCCACCCACAGGGGCCTGGACAAGCTTGAGAAGTGGGCCCATGGGAATATTTTTGAAACCAAATGAGGGCAGCATATGGAAAGAATAGAGATTTGATCTTTGATGGGGTTTTTTTCCTTTCTTTTTCTTCCTTCAAAACTAATGGAAAACCTAATGTCTTATAATCCTGAGTTCCCTTTAAATACAAAAATTTTACAAGAATTCCTAATCATACTGTTAACAGTGTGTTCCTAGATAACAAAATGCTGCTGGTTTGGGTGGCCAAAACCTTATATTTTTGAAGGAAAATAAATTACAAATATATAAAGACTGTATAAAGCTACTCTGTTTATAGGGGAGGACGAATTTAGCATTTTGTTGTTTTATACCAACTGTAACTCAGAGATTGTTAGGCCTCGGCTGAAAGTGTTATGATATAAAATATCAGAAGGAGTTTGTGAAAAAAATATAGCAGACAGTTGCATGTGTAAAACTGGGTTATTTTCAAAGGGGCTGGTAGATTTGAAAACTTGAATACATATTGAGAGGAGGGAAATACTGAATAAATGGAATCAAGTTTCATTAACTTCTGCTACTTGAATTTTTTTTTTAAGAAAACATTTTCACTATCAAGACGCTCAACCTCAATAAAATGGGGGTGCAGAGTATCTTGTTTTTATTTTCACTAAACTTGAAATAAAACTTGCTGCCACTAGAGATCATTGTTGCTCTTTGCTGAAGAGGCTAGCACTGTGTTTATTTTAGTATAATCAGTCTTGTTCTTCATGGAATGCATTTCATAACATCAAAACAGAAGCACGAGCAAAAATTAATTCCAGCTCCAGCATTTCTTCTGTAAAATTAAATGTCACTATAACAGTAAATAGAGTGATAGAACCTTCTGGCCCAACACCAACATATCACTGATGAATAACTACAGGTTGGATTGTCTAAATTTTAGTTCTTAAAATTAATATAAACTATTCCCCTTCAATTTTAATGTAATTTAGTCCTTTAAAAAAACTTCTCCATCACTATTTATAACTACAATGAAACAAAGATTGAGAATATTTATTAAGTTTCTTTTACTATATTTTTATAAAAGTATCTTTCTCCTGCTGCATTCTCTTTATTATAAAGTCTGTATCTGCACCATTTTTAATGCATTATTATCCATGCTGTAGATATTTATTCTTCTGAATATCTACATAATTTCAGTCTTGAATCTTCATACAGATTATATCAGGTGGGCATAAAGTGGAAAATGCTTCCCTTTTTTTACCTTTCTGCTCAAGTGAAACAAAAGAAAGTCATAGAAACAGTATCTACAAAAGAAACACTGATTAAATCCTCAATCCACTAACCATTTTTTTTTTGTTTTAAATAAGTAAAGCCAGGACTGAATGATGCTGATACTTCTATATATTGGTACTCAAAGATCCTAGAATAAAATGCTAGATCAAACTTGTTTTCTTCTGCAGTAGGGCTAGTTGTAGTGTAGCCACCAGCAAGTGTCTTTAAGCGAATGTCCTGACCATTAAACAGAAGTTGGGCAATATGAAATATGGCAAACTGCCTCTTCATCTTCCTAAAAAAAATGACAAAGTAATCCCCTCTCTATCTGAGAGGTAAAATTATTTCATGTAATGAATAATTCCATTAAAACAGAGGGCTGATGATAAATCACTGGAACCATTATCTGCAAAAAAATAACAAAAAAAAACAAACGGAAATTACAAATGATAACTGATCAAAGGGGTAACTATGCATTTCAACCAAACAGCTAGATCCTATAGTATATTAAAATAATCCCAAGTGTACCATTGCCAACACTAACTATACTGACTTCTGAAGTATGAAGGATTTTTAATTTAGGACTCCCTATGGTGATATGTTGTTCATTTTAATGATTGTTGATTGCTTCGGTTATGTATTTTGAAACATGTCCCTAATCTTTTGTGATTTTTTTTGTCCTCTTGGGATGCATTTCCAATTGTTTTAATATGACACATGCACCATTTAATTGTATTATGTTTTATTTTTGAGATTTTGATGTACTCAAGCTTTTCTTAAGTGTTTTCAATATTATTTACATCAATTTTGAAAATCAAATTGAATATGGAATAAGTAGAAAATAAGATAATCACTTCATAGGGTCATGTTCAACCTCATTGTACCATGCTTAGGTCTGCTCTAAACTGAGTGACCTAATTACACTTTTGTAATATTCAAGTAGGACAAAAGGCCCTTAAAAGTGCTTTGTATTTCATGTCCATGTTTGTACGCATAAAGCACTGAGGTTCAGGCCACAAACCCACACTTTCTTCGTGTTTTTCTCTCACTTGTTGATAATACTTCAATGAACTTCATTTGGTCTTTGTTAAACAAGGCTTTTGATTATTCTTTGGGAGGTGCAAAAGACTTAGTACCTACCCAGGCTACCAGCAAAATGACAGCATTCTTTCACAAAGCCATTTCAAGAAATAATTTATTTTTCCCTCTAAGGAAAAAAAATTAAAATCCCAGAGAGACAACATGGCTTCTGTACTGATTTACTGGGCTACTAAATATTTTTAAACATTTTACTTTAATTTGAACTAACTTTGAAGTATGTACAAGTCCCCTCTATGTTTACACAATAGAAGTTTTCAACCCTAAATATCACTGGGTGTTTCTCAAACAGAAATGTGTTAAGTCTAAGCTCTGTTAGTCAAGGGACTGTGCAAATCCTGAAGATTTTCTGTAAGACTAAATTTCCCCTCGTGTCTCTCCCACCATTCAAGACAGTATTTTGTGATGTACAGGGACAAACTAGTTTGAAAATTAGTGTGTTTCCAGGCTATGCTACTTCTCCATAAAGAAACAAAAACTTAAAGCATTTTCATGACTCTTAGAGAAAATGAGAAGAAAAAATATATGAAAACAAGAAAATAGTGCAAAAAAAAAATTTACTTTCTTACCTTGTCATTTATTAGCATGTCCCAGGGTTAAAAATAAATATGCACAGAATTATACAGTGAACAAAGACATAAAAGACAATGAAAAGGAGACTCAGAACTTCAAAAGAGATTAGGCTGTTACTATTAAGCTAATATTTGTATTTGCATGCCTTTAGTGTGGTTTTAAAAAGACAATGGTTATTGGATGTCAAAATGACAATTGGCATGGAGCAGTACATATCTTTGACATTCTTTGATCCATTCTTTCATCTCTTCTTGGTTTCCTGAGTCTTTTACCTACAGTTAAGACTCAACAGCAAGGTCTAGTAGAATTTAAGATTCCTCTTCACCTTCACACTAACAAGCTGTGTTTTAATCTCTTACAAATCACACTGCCAATCGACTAAAGTCTGCATAATATATTTCATGCTAATAACACTATTCATGATAGATTAATAAAGCCCACATGCTTTTTCTTTGCATGGCCCATAAAAACAGTTAAAGCCTATTTATTTTTCTAAATTAACATTGCTGCACCTCTAATCTTAGCTAAAAACAAAAATATAGTGAAACACTTTTTTTCCCACCATATAAACCAGGTATATATTTCCCGAATTGTTAAGACACCTATTTTGGGGGGACAATAAATACAAAGGAAGTAAAGTACACTATATTTTTTTAATATGAATTTTGGTGCAAGTGATTATGACTTTAACAGATGCTACATTGTTTGATGAAACATTTCAGATTCTGAACAAAGAGTCCTTGAAGACCAAGAATGAAAATAATGTCTTACATGTGCAAAATAAATCTGACTTCTCAAGTACAATAGTCATTTACTGCTATCAAGAGTGCCATGTAATGCAGTCATCACAGAGTTCATCAACAGAAGATAGATGATGATAATTCTTTTCCCTTGAAAAAGAATTCTATTCTTATGTTTTATAGAGATTGGGCCAAATCCTTCAGTCCTTAATCCAGGATTGATTTCTCTGACTTTTGTCATGGTAGCAATCCATGCCAATTAAATACTGTTAGCTCCTTCATTAAGATGAATAAAGAAGCAAGTTCTCAGGCAAAGACAATTGGGGGTGAGTAAGAAATGAGCATTTTGGCTGATAAGGAATAAATTTTTTAGTATATATTTACACTATTCACACAGGAACAAATAATATTTATTATATTGGACTTGAACTTCATGGTATTTTTTGAAGAATCTGTAAAAATTCATATTAATAATCTGAAAAGAGAACTAGAGTCTGGACACTAAATATTTCATATTTGCAAAATAATAATTTCCTGTGGAAGGAACATTGGTTTTGCCTTTTCCATCAAAATAAAAGTTCAGACTCTTCTTGTACACATTACTCATTCTCATTTAGCAGTTCAATTTACTTCAAAATGGCAACATCAAAATATGCAGTATATGTGTTTATGAAAGTATACAGCAATTAGCCCTTGTAATTGCTATCAGCACTTAATAAAAATGACAGAGAATAAATAGCAACTGATGTAATTTTTGGGGGTGAAAAAAAGAACCCAAAGGATAGATTTATGAAATATGACAATGTTTTATTTCACAGTTTACATTTTAATATGTAGAAATAATCTGGAAAATACTTGCCCTATTAACTCTTTGGTGTAATTTGCTTCTACTCTTGAGCTGGCGTACTATTTCCTGGTTTTGAGTGTAAGATAAAACAGAAAACAACAGTACTAAAGCTGCAAGGGTCTGCTATGTCAAATCTGCTATTGGTGGTTTTGAACTATTTTTTCTTATATTTTACTACTACGAATAAAACCAAAAGAAATAAAACTGATTTCTCTGCAGGTAAAAACATTATTTGAAATAAAAATCACCAAATAGATATATTGAAGTTGTGATAGACATGATGCACATCTATGAGTAAATTTAACCATGAAACTTACATTCTGGCTGTGTTTACAAATGAGACCTTCTTCAGCAAAAGGCATATTAAAATCTGTAGTATATAAAGGACCTCTTGTTAAATTACAATGACTGGTAGAAGGCAAGAGGAAGGTCATTGTAGCTGATAAACATAGTTATGCAAATGTGTTATTGTGAGAAGGCACTGAACAGGGTTAAAAATTGTGCTAAGCAGAAGGTCAATCAGAAATTTCATGGGTCTTTCAGGCCTTGAAATTTATAAAAGTGAGGAGGTGAGCAAGAAAGAAAATTATTACATGAGTAAGGGGTGATTTTTTGGTTTATTTTTTTAAATTTAGGTGTATTTGATTAATAAAACAATGTTGATCTAATAAGATGTCACCACAAATGATTTTTTTCATCAGGAAAAAAAACCCTCTTTTATTTTATTAAAATATTTGTAAATTCACAATGATTTTTAGTTTCCCTGTACCCACCAAGCACAGACATCTAAGCCTAAGATTCTTCAGGTGTAAATTCCTCAGAAGCTTCCTGATCCAACATCACAGTGACTAGACCAATTTAATTTGCAGTGCTCAGTTTAAGCATTACACTTATACTTAAGGGATTTATTTCTTGGTTTGTGAATAAATTTTATTTCAAAGTAAACAGAGAGCAGAACAAGCCATAGCTGGGATCTACTGAGTTTGTGGGGACATTACCAGGAATTCTGTGTATTTATAACTTTTACTTCTGCACAGGAGATGGTCTGTCATGATGGAGACCAGAGAGACTAAAAACCATAGTGGATATGTAAACTGATTTCTATCTAAGAACCATCAAAAGTTGTGAACCATCAATATTAGAGCTTCCACTCCACTTCTTATGACACCTGCTCACTTTCTCCTGTATTACACTCTCTAGGTTCAGCTTCAGCTTTCCTGTACCACTCTGGGGTTCCTGCTGGACTGAGGAAATCAGACATGAAGTTGTGCCTCTTCATACCATGCTGCTGCTGACAGTAAACCACCTTGGGGGTCATCAGACAAGGCCCCTGACCATTCCCATGTCACCTCCTCCATGTATCTGTCTGACATCTGGGATCTTCACCTGCTTCTCAGACTTTTCCTCCAGCAGTGATTTTCACCTTATTTTCTCCAAGCTGTCAGGCTGCCTCCTGTTTCCTGAAGCCACTTGCTCTTTTTTTTTTTTTTTTTTTTCCCCTCTCCTTTACTTTTCCTGAATTTCCATATCCAGTTTTCCCAGCCTAAGTAGTTTAAATGCAAAGACATGATGTCTGCTTACTGTATCAGCTGGTGGTTCTGTCTCATGCCTCTTTAATAACTGGAGGATTTAGGAAGCAATGTTTCTGCATAGTCAAATTCAAATAAGAAAATTACAGCTAGCCTTCACCAGTCTTAACTAGCGTGTAGTAGGCTGCCTCTTGATATTCAAAAGTTCAGATTTTGATACTTTTGCTTCCCTTTCCCCAAAACACACACACATACATACACACACAAAACTACCTGTTGCCTTTCAGTGTTCAATTGAACACTGACACACATCTGTGCAGTGCGTGAAGAGAAGAGAAGAGAAGAGAAGAGAAGAGAAGAGAAGAGAAGAGAAGAGAAGAGAAGAGAAGAGAAGAGAAGAGAAGAGAAGAGAAGAGAAGAGAAGAGAAGAGAAGAGAAGAGAAGAGAAGAGGAAGAGAAGAGAAGAGAAGAGAAGAGAAGAGAAGAGAAGAGAAGAGAAGAGAAGAGAAGAGAAGAGAAGAACCACCAGTCTGAATTCTCCTTACAATCTGATACAGCAAAAGAATGATGAGCATGAATGACATACAAAGGGGTATCTCACCATCTTAGAGTGAGATGCAAGAGAACCATATCATTAAATGCTGTCTTGAATACAAGAGGCACAACAAATAATGATCAAACACATAACAGAACTGATGTATGTAGTTAAAAGATGGAACTCTTTCCACTTTTGGAGAGACAATAAATATATTAGAATATGTTCATCCTACAGCAAAACATTTTTGACTATAAGTCAATGAGAATGGTTTTGTCTAGTTCTGTGATTTCTCTTACAGTATTTCTACATTACTTTCTCCACGGCATTTTATAAACAAAGTTATGCTGATACATAAAACTGGAGGAATATCTTTGAAACTGTGTAACATGGCCCTGTAATTTGCATTATGACACTCCATGCAACAATACCTGATATTGGCTATAGGTGGCAGCAGAAGACCAAATCTCATGAGGAAATAGTCTAGCTGGAACTGTGTTTTAAAGAAAGTTATTTGTACACTAAAGATGAATATTCTCTTAATAATACATGAACATTATTTAACAGGAACTATAGAGTCAATAGAACGTGAACAATGGCTCCCCCTCTCAAAAAAAAAAAAAAAAAAAAAAAAAAAAAAGAGCCATTGCAGCCAGAACTGGTCCTTTTCTTCAATGAAGTGAAAAGCTTGTTCAATTTGCTCAGCGTGGGAGTCTTTGTCATTTTAACCAAACGGCACAATAGATATTGATAAAAATAAAAGTCTTTTAACATAATAGCAATGTAAGACAATACCAACAAAGTCTCTTGTCTGTCAGCAACAGCCATTAAAAATGTATTAAAACGTGCATTCAGCTCTTTTATTTCCTAAAAATAAAAAAGGTTGGTAAATGCTTACATGCAAAAAACCCTCTTATATGGAAAAAAAGAGAGGCAGGGAGCTCAAGAAGGAGGCCTCCACAACCAAGCATGGAAAACAAAGCAAAGTAAAGGAAAAGGGTCCATGAGACAGAAAAAAAAAAATCACCTCTACTAGATTTACTAGATTAGGCTAGAGAGAAACATAACTTTAAACAATGCTTTTGTAGTCTTCATATATGTGTGAGAAAGATATATTTTAAAGTTTCTTTCTATCTATAACAACCCTTACTTTTTTTTTTACTCTACCTTAAAATGCTTGTTACTGTCTAGAATTTAGAAGTGTTGATCACTAGAAGAACTTACCAGTATTTCAAGTAAATGATGCATTTGTATAAAACTTGAGCCTTTTAACTGCATAGCAGTAAACAAAAGGAAAAAAATCCTTCATAAAAGCACAGCCTTGCTCTCACTTACTGACCCTACTAAACTGTTTTGTAGGTGAGTAAAGTACACATGGTGGATCGTCTAGTAAAAAAAGAACAGCTTTCACTCTGTGAGAATGGTGGGTAGAGAAGATGAGAGGATCCAGTGCAACCCATGGTAGGATTTTCCAATTAAGCTGCTAGTGAGGAAGGAACTTGTTTTACAGTGCCTCACAAGGTTCAAAGCATAAGTATTTGTGCTGGTTTTGGCTAGGGCACAGTTATTTTTCAGTAAGTTGTATGGGGCTATGTTTTGAATTTGTGCGGAAAACAGTGCGGGTAATTCAGGGATCTTTTAGCTATTGGTGAGCAGGGCTTAAACAGAGTCAAGGTTTTTTCTGCCCCTCACCCCACAACACTAGCAGAAGGCTGGGAGTGCACAAGAAGCTGGGAGGGGACAGGGCCAGGACAGCTGACCCCAGTTGACCTAAGGGACATTCCAGACTTCATGGTAATATTCAGCATATAAAGCTGGGGGAAGAAGGAGGGAGAGGGAGGGAGGGTTGCTCAAAGTGGTGGTGTTTATCTTCCCAAGTCACAATCACAGATGATGGAGCCCTGATCTCGGGGCTGAACACCTGCCTGCCCATGGAAAGTAGAGAATGAATTCCTTGTCTTGCTTTGCTTGTGTGCACACAAGTCTTGCTTTATCTCTTAAACCATCTTTATATCAACTCCTGAGTTTACTCACTTTTATTCTTTCCACTCTCTCCCCCATCCCACTGGTGAGAGAGTGAGCAAGTGGCTGTGTGGGGCTTGGTTGCTGGCTGGGGTTGCAGAACAATATCATTAAAACAATTTACAGTGTGCAGGTTGCAAAATATTAGGGATAGTACTTGCTAAACTCAGTTTGCTCAGCTATTTCTTCTCTTTAAAAAAAAGTCCTGTAAATCCTCAGAGCCCACTGTCTAATTATACTGGGCATCTTGTATACCTTCTCATTAAAAACTAACCTCCTATTTTAATGACTTGGTTGAAATCCTTTGAAGATCAGACTGCTAGTGACTGAATGCTGTATTCTGAATACCCCTTCATGCTGCCCTCCTTCCTTTATTCCTTTCTGATCTTTGGTAATTTCTTCTCTTTTATTTTTGTTTCTTTTCATTCTTTATATCATTTTTAGCTGTCTGCTTGATTCCAAGTGAAAAATACAGAGATGCTTTGAAGGCCACTTCTGCACCCTGGCACACCAGAACAGTCTGAGTTAAGTGTTTAGGTTGCTTTTAGCTAAGGGGAAAGAGTCTGTTATTTATTTAGCTGAGGCAGTTGTTGAACAGATGTACATCTGACACAGTGCAGTATTTACAGTACCATATCTTTAACAAATGGGTTATATTAATTCCTCAGATAATTCCAACTTACTTCATTCAAAGTACGCAAATGATTAATTTGCGCTCTGTATTTCAAACGGTAAACTCTCTCCCAGTTTCATATTTAGATGGTTTATTTAATTTGTCATCAATTTGTGGCTAGCATCGCTATGGTTTGGACAATTCTTCCAAAACTTTACTTTTTCAGATGATTTACAAGCACTTTTAATGCCCTTTTGCATGTTTTCCACAAGGATTTTACTCAGAACTGATACTCACTGCAATTACAAGTGTTCTCTTTCTGTACTTTCTGGTTTTGTGGTTTTTTTTTTTTTTTGTTGTTGTTTTGTTTTTTTTTTTTTTTTTTTTTTGTAGGTTGGTTTTATTTTTTAATCACAGAATCACAGAACCATCCAGGTTGGAAGAAACTTTCCATCTAGTTCAATGGAAATGTTCACATCAAGAGATATAGAATACTATCTTCATTCCACATAAAAACCTCTGGGATTTCTCCCAAAAAAGGAACTAGATTTATAACAATGACATAAAGAATGAAAATGCTATTTCTGTCAGAGATGGAGGGAAACTTATGATTCTTTTTTGCTTTTTGTCACCATAAATCAAAATATAGGCTTTACATGGAGATTTTTGTACAAAACTAAATATTTCGAAAATAGCATTTATATAAGTAGGGAAGTATAATTAATATGCAAGTTATTTCATTTCCAAAATATGTACACATAATAATTTCTGCATTACTTATTAGACGTTATATACCTTACTATAAGCTTACTCATTTATTCGAGTCAATGTGACATGTTATATATCCAGAGAAAAACATACATGAATCTTCTTTATTTCCACATTGTAAAGATGAAAATGTAACTTGCTAAGAAAAAAACAAAGTTTAAAATTAATTACAAATTATTCTGGAAATTATATTTTGTTTATTTTGACAGGTGCAGAGAAAATTCATAAAATATTTCATCTCCATATTGAATATAGTGGGAAAAAGGGACATTATTTTGATACATAGTTTTACTAACAAGTTTCAAGATGAAATATTGCCTATCATAGAAAATACACCTATTCACAAGAAAAAAATCATGCAAAAATTGCTAGCTTTAATAAAAGCTGGGACTTACTGATTAAATAACATTTTATATTCAAGAGATTTTCTAACATAAAGGCCTTTATTGAAAAGGTCTGATGGGCTGAAAAAGAAGTTTTATTTATTTTATAGGTGCTTGCTTTAAGCACAATTCCCTCATGCCTAGAATAAACCTGGAGTTAGAAAAGCATGAGTGGAGCTCTTACTGAAACAACTCTGCATCAAAACACAAATAACTTTCTATTAGCCATGTCACTAGGTTAAAGAATAGATAGGCAGAATCCAAGCAATTATCAGGGAAACATTGGAACATTATTTAAAACAACCCTGACCTTGATAACTTGTTTAAAGATCTTCTTCTGATGGCTTATGGAAGAAGTCCAACTTAAGAGACAAAGTGTACTCTTAAAGTGCATTGTTCGTCACTGTAGACCCTCAGTGGCACAGCTACTTGATGTCAATTACTTTTGTGATGACTGTGACAAATGTAATTCAACCCCCAAATGTGTTTTATCACTCTGTTAGAAGAAACAGAAATATCCTCTTCCTACCTAATGAAAAGTAACATGCACTACAAAGAATGTTTCAGTAGCGTATCCAACCAAATGTCCTTGTACTCCAGTTAATGTGTGGATCAGACCACAAAAATTATGACAAAACAAATGTGTAAAGAATCTACTTCTCATTTGTGGAAGTGATGAAGCTCCTCAGCAAGCTGAATGCACTAACTGTGAGAGAGATTCTAATCTGAGGCATTCATCATATGAAGCTTCTTAATTCAACAGCAAATGTGTTTGTGAGCTTCCAAAGCGACTTAACACCTCTCAGGTGCAAGGACTCATCCTTGTCAAATGAAGAACTTTGTAATGGAGCAAATAGGATCTTCAGTCACAGTTTCTTGTGACTGTATGCAGCAAAGACAGAATACAGACAATTTATGCCATTTAACGACTGTTAATAAAGTCATATTCTTTTATACTTCTTCAGATTTCTGTAGTGCAATACATTGAAAAAGTAAAAAAAAAAAAACCAAAACAATTGTGGTATTTAGCAGTGATAGAACACATTCCAGCATCTAAAGGGGGCCTACAAGACAGCCTGAGAGGAACTTTTAATGAGGGCAGGTAGTGACATAACAAGGAAGATTGGCTTTAAACTGAAAGACAGCAGAGATTGAGATTAGATATTAGGAAGAATTTTTTATGGTGAGGATAGTGAGACATTGAAACAGGTTGCTCAGAGGAGTTCTGGATGTCTCATTCCTGGAGGTGTTAAATGTCAGGTTGGATGGGCAAACTGGAAGTGGAATGTATCCCTGCCTATGGCAGAGAGGTTGGAACTAAATGATCAAGGTCCATCCAACCCAAAAAATTCTAAAATTTTTATGACAATTGGTTGAGGTTAATATCTTGTAATGATACTTGGAGAGAAGGATTAGAGACACAACTTGCATTTTCTGACAGTGTGGTTACTCTTTCTTCTAATATTTTCTACATTTTTTTCTACTATAGAGAGAAATACTCTGATTTCCAGGCTCCCAAAGTAAAGAAAATCTTCAGTATTTTTCTTGATATCTTGTTTTTCTTGAATATGAGAAACTTTTCTTTTTTCTGGACTGCTCTAAGATTTAGCATTTCTGTCATTCACTTGATGGTTGTATTGACAGTGACCTAAATTTTCAAAGCAGAATTAAATGGGAACATTCATTTAAAACATATTAAATAGTCCTCATCTCAGCAATAAAGATGCATTGTTTAGTTCTGAATATTTATCTCTAAATCTATAGTCACAACATTTTAAGTTAGATTTACATAGTGAATTACAGCACTTTAGATAAATAGTGACGCTTATGGTTCTCTCACAATGTGGAGAAGGTTGAATATCACATCTGCTGTGAAAGTATAACCCATTAAACCATTGTTTTCTCTGTGCTCACCAATCTATTCACTTCATTGTAGAAACCTATCAGGTTGATTGAACGTGATTACCCTTTTCTAAACCCATGCTGACTACTCCCTGCTTTTCCTTCCTGTATTTGTATGCTTTCCAGAAAGATATTCCCAATCATTTTCCCAGCGACAGCGGTGAGATGGACCTGCCTCTAATCCTGAGCTTTCTTTTCACCACCAAAGCCAAGAGCAACATTTTCTCTCTTCCAGTCTTCTGGAATGTCTCCAGTTTATCCTGTTTATCATAACTATGTTTATCATAACTATGTTATCCTGTTTATCATAACTATTCCAAGATAATTGAGAAGAAACTTATAATGACATTAGCCTGTTCTCTTGGCACTCATGGGTGTAACCCATACAGGCCCCTGGAATTGTGTGTGTCTGGTTTGTTCAAGGGTTCCCTATCTAGTTAGGGAGATTAAGTCTCCCCACAGAGGCTGTGTGCCTTCTTCTAAGTTTGTGTTTGGCCTGAGGGGCCTCAGATGTATACAGATGGGTTTTTTGTTTTGTTGTGTTATTTTTGTTTGTTTGGGTTTTTATTTGTTTTTGTTGTTGGGGTTCTTTGGGGGGGGGGTTGGTTGTTTTTTATGGGGTTTTTGTTGTTGTTGTTGCTGTTGTTGTTGGAGTTGTTGTTTTGTTTTGCTTTGTTTTGGGGATTTTATTTGTTTTAATGTGTCCATGTGGGTTAGAAATCCTTTCTGCATACCCCAGAGCTTTGCAATGGCTCTCTATGCAGCCCAAATGCTCCAAGACATTCTTCTGTAGGGCTAAACTGTCCCAGTGTACCACAGGCATTCCTGTTGCTTACTTATTCTGGAAACATTCCAATTTCTACACATCCTCTTAAAAAAACTTTAAAAGTAGAAATCTCTAAAGTTTTTTGTTAGTGTTGTTTTGAATACCATGTACAGATGTGAGAGCTTTTGGCATCCTATTTATGTTGACTATAGCTTTGTAGGGGTACCTCATATAGGTAGCTAATGTGGTGCTCTGGTGTGACTTTGAAATCCTCCTCAGTCTCAGCAAATTTCAAAACTGAATGCTGAATGTGACTGCATTCTTTACTTCTGTGTTTATGACCTGTTAAAACACACTTAAATATCCATGATTCATATAATCGTCTTTAAATCCATGTCTCCTCCACACAACTGGCACTTTTTTTTTTTTTTTTTTTTTTTTGCTGCTCAGTACTTATAACTTTTTAATTACCTGGAAATTTTGCATTTATTATTTGTAATTATATGCCAGGACCAGGAAGAGAGACTCCACATAAACTACACTAAGAACAGACCTTTATGACACTCCAAAAGGAACATCCCTCACCAAAGATTTCACATTTACTTTCCTTTTTGTGTGATTACATGGAATGAGACAATGAATTTGCATCACACTTATTTTCTAATAGCTCGATAGATGGAATGCATTCATATGACTTAGTGTACTGTAGCAACATTTATCCTTATCAACTAAAACTCTATTTTCATAAAAATTTGAAAACAAATTAATTGAATGTCAATAGAGGATTTCTCTGTAACAAGTTGCATAAAAATATTAAAAAGTGCTTTTGTTCCAAATCCTGCATTCGCAAAAATATAATTTTTTAAAATTTATTATTGCTGATTCCTCTACCATATTTACTCTGTTGGGAAAGAAATATATGTTCTCATCTTAGAATGTAGGAGATTAATTATTTATCGTAAAATCACTGTCATCAGGAAAAAAGGTTTTGCAGCAGAAATTTGGCAACTTTCTCTTAACTAGAATTAAGTCTGAAATACTAAAAAAATTAAAGTGAAATAGTTATTTTATACTGTCATACATGAGGATACATATCTAAACACACAAAAGAAGCTTTTACTTCTGATGAAAATAGAGGTCAATATTAAGCTGTAAAATTGGACAGAGCCTGGACTTTGGTGAAATTTGAATCCAGCACTCAGTTTTGCAGCAACCAAATACTTTACTGGGTTATATTAAGAATTTATATCTTAACAGATGTAAAGTCAACAAATGTTCTGACTTTGATTAGTCACCAGATTTCCTGTAAGAACTTCCTTCTTCTCAGGTTACATAAAATATAAGATTCTGGAGAGATCTTTCTTGCTCATTTGTTTGCTTGCTTTGGAAAAAAAAAAAAAAAAGAGATTTACAAATTTTTTTGTATTGCTTTTTCCTATGAGTGCAGTGATGCTATAATACACATAAACCCTGATAAACAGATGTATTAGGCTGAAAAAAATTAAATTTTCTCTCTACTCAAGACAAAAATAGAAGCAATCAAATCACAAGGAATTGTTTTTTTCCTTTGCCTCAAAGGCAAAGCTCACCAGTGAGCTGACATAGCTCTATATCACCAGTTCTGCCTTGACACAAACCAGTCAGGTTCCTGGTTTCCTTGCTGCCAGAGCTCACAAACCTACAGAAACTGGTGAAGGGGCAGTGACAACCTCGTGGATGTGGCAATGTCAGAAGGCAGTGTTTGTGTGGGAATTGGCCTACCTCCTATGAATTTCTCTTTTTATGCACCTGTCAGGCCATACCCATACCTGGAATAACCTTAGGATCCATAATGCTCATAAATCTTTCTCCAAAGTGGAGTTTTAAGAAAAGCTGCATAAACAGTATGATTCTGGTGATAAAGTGGTACTTGCATCTCTCTCAATAAATAAATAAGACCACAGTCCCTTCCTCTGGCCAAGGAAACTTGAAACTCTATCAGTGTTTCTTCTAAAGAGACCAGATGGCTTGTTACTAACTGATATGAATGAGTCCCTCCCTCAAGGTACAGACATGCTGACTCCATGGGATTTCTAATTAAATTTGAAAAAAAGGTAATCATAATTTTTTCCCTTGTTTCAAGTCCCTGTCTGATTAAGTGCATAGGAAAAGTACTAATTTAAACCAAAATGTTCAGATCTAACCAACAGCTGACTTTAGAAGAAGAGTGTGAGAGCACAATTACTTAATTCTGGTACAGACCAACTAATCTTTGTATCATCAGCATATAAAAAATAATTGAACTATGGGTATCTGCTTTTAAGGGAGATCTTACACACACTTCCTAGAATTATTTTTAATGTTTATTTTGTATGATTTGGCTGAGTTTTAATAAATACACAGAAGGTAGGTTTTACCTACACATCTGAAGTGGTGTGATTAAGTTTCTGAAGCATACATAGTGAGAACTATCTGAAATGACACATGACATCTGAGGTGTTGTGCATGCAGCGGGTATATAACACACAAGATCTGTGGGAAACATGTGCTTTTGGTGAGGAACTGCAAGTCAGGTTAGATACCCTCAGCTATCTCACACTTCACCGGATATCTCTGTTCAAGCAATTGATTTCTGTGCTGAACTTCAAGAAATATAAATCTCATCCCTATTTATTTTATGGTGTCAGGATGTAATTTCCAGCTTGTGAGAGCTTCTTGCTGTTTATAACTACATTGGAAGAATATTGTCTAAATATCAGCAGTAAGGCAGTAATTAAGAATGAACAGCAAAATAAAATATCAAGAAGTGATACCAGAAACTGAGTCCAGATTTCAGTCAGTATTGCCAAATAACCTGACCAAAGGTAGATGTCAGTTTGGAGCTGGTGTTTGGACTATGATCTATATAAAACAGCCTGAAGTATGTGTCAAGTGTCACTGAAATAATGTTTGAGACTTTTGCATGGATGACAGAAGACTGTGGGAACAGCATAGGACTACACAGGGTCCTTTCCAGTGATTTCAAATGTCAGTTCATGCTGAAGTGTGAGCAATTGTATCAAGTCCTTTCTGTGCAGAAAATAAAACAAACAAAACAAAAACAAAAACAAAAAACCAAAACAAAAACAAACAAAAAAAAAACCTGAGGGAAGGTGGCCTCTTGAAAAGAATATTTATCTCCCTCAAACATTTTTTTTGAGAAAAAGAATTGTTCTTAGGAGGACCCACAGCCAGACCTGGTACCTGGTTTTGAGTAATTGTTGTCACACTTTAACTGGAGTACTTGTAAACTAAGAAAATTACTTTGAGATGGGTGATGCTGTTACCTCATAAAGAGAATAATTGTAAGTCATTTAGAAAACACTTCACTCTTTATACAAAATCAAAACAAGTGCCAGCTAAAAAGGAGGCAAGAAACCCATTTAGTTTTAAAAAGTATTTAATTCTGAAACTGTTGAGCATTTCATTTCAATATTTTTTGTTAAATGAGAAAAAGGAAAGTAATGAAAACTCCATTCCTAAAATGAAAGGGGGAGAAGTGCTTTATAAGGAAAAATATAATAAGAAATATGGTTTTAATTAGAGAGTAAAGGAAACATGGAAACATTGAAATAGTATAGCCAAAGGATGCTGACATTTTGAAAGGTTAATTGAGAAAAAATTGTAGAAATCTGAAATAAAGATAAGAACTGAATCAGTAGATCAGATTAAGACTAAGATTGCCAATGAATATGTCTTGATAGTCAGTTCAAAATTAATTTGAAGCTGGTATTAGATACAGCAGGAGAGAGCCAGATAGTAATGCTGGAAGTATTGAGTAAAATTTATTAATTTTATGACTGTGCTATATTTATGAAAATTCTCAAAGATATACTTGTTACCTGTTTCTTTATAGTCATGAATATTACAAAGTTCTGTGAAAAACAGATAAGCCTCTGAAAAAGGAAAAAAAAAAACTCAGACAAACTTTATAATTATTGAAATAAGGCATTGGCAAGGTGGTACATTTTTCTTTCTTTTTTTTTTTTTTTTTTTGCAACATAATATTTTTTTAAATTGTAAATGCCTTTTAAGAAGAAATATAATAAACTTTAGAGTGTTAAAACCTTGAGGATTAAATAGGTAAATATTTATTCAAAGAAATTATGCCAGGTGTTGGGTTGCAAAAATTATATTTAAAAGCATTCCTGTTGATTTGAGCTGAAAATATTTTTAAAATATTTTTACTCTTCTGATTTCCTGTTAATGGAATGAATAAAATGAATAATAACCAAATAACTAAAATAAAAGCTTACAATATGTACCTGTGTGAACAAAATCAATTCATTGCTGGATTAAAAATTTGATTTAGCTCAACTTCCAGAAAAAAAAAAAAAGTGTATACATCGGACAGAAAACACAGGAAAATTTTGAAGCATCAGTTCACAAGAGTTGAAAGTACTCAATTTGTCTCATTTGAAAATGCTCTTCTGAGCATGCAAGTGCATGGCACTAGTTTTCACAAAGGATATGAGAAAGATGTTCACTGTGGGTTTTAACCACTTTTTAACTCTATTTTGAAATACATTCTCTAAAAATATAACAAACCTACACATGTGTAATCAGCTGCTCAGGGAGATAAGAAGGGGTTGGCATTCAGGTCTTATTCCTGTGTTACTAAAATAAAGAAGCTGGGGTTTAAGAGACAAATTTATAGTTGCTGATTTACAGTGACTCAGAGAAAATTCTGCTGTTTTGGACTCAATGTACATTGAGAAAAACAGTGGTTCAACAGGAGATATACAAAATTGAAAAGACATAAAGCAATTGTCTAGCCTTAAATATATTATATAAGGAAAATGAAGAATGCTTTGTGCTGTCTGCACATATGATTTGACTTGATGAAATTGTCTAGTAGCATGTACAAGAGATGAGGTTTATTTATTGGGAAGACTGACATTAAAATATCTGAATATGTCTACACATTCAAACAAATATCCCATATTGACACATATCAATGAATGATGGACTTCAACTTGCATGTCTTTTTTTTTTTAACTGTAAACAAAGCCACTGAAATCAGTAGGAATATTCCCGTTAACTTTTGCAGGCTTTGGATACAGCCTAAGCATTTCTAATATGATTATGTTTATTTGAAGGGCTTGCAAGAACTGTTCTCAGAAAAAAAGACACAGAAAAATAATTAATAAAAAACAAGCAATAATTAGGGAACATGATCCCACAGGAAAGTCTTTCAGTCTGTATGGATCTTATGGTTTCACAGTAAATATAAAAATCATCCATGCTATTTAACACAAAATAGCTACCATATAGTAAATGCAAAGGATCTAGACAGTCTTTTAAATTAGTTCAAGTGTCACAAAAGGTATATTACTTATCCATGCTTTTGAATCTGGCAGAAGATTGCTTATACATCTTGTAAAAGAGACTTTTCCAAACATTTTGGTCTCCTTCAAATGCTTTTGAATTTGAAGGGGTATTTCTGCTTTGCAGCCAAAATTATTTGTTTATCAAATGTATAAACTGTCCAAAGGAAAATAATTAAATTCTTGTATACAGTTCCAAGGCATGTGTCCTAACTATTAAAATTAGAATCATGTCCTAACTTCTGTGAGAATCATTTTTCCCGAGAGAGCAATAGAGCTTCAACAGAAGTGTAGTAAGTGCTCACCATGCTTCACAAGCAAGTTATCCTTGTCCATAACTCCTGGACTGTGTGTTGTATAGGACACTCTTCTGTGCTGTTGGAAATATTGGCTTAAAATCCCACAGGCCAAGAGCCACTATTTCTCACTTTATGAGAACTCCATAGCTTATCAGTAGCCTAAACTCATTTTACTTCTCTCTCCTCTCTACCTCTCTTTGTTTCTACTCATCCACCTCTTTTTCTCACTGTCCTGTTCAAGATGGGGAGTGAGAGAGCAGATGGATGGGCTTCTGACAGCAAGCCAAGAACAAGCCACCACAGTTAACAAACTTATTTTCATCCAAAAATTATGTTCAAAACATTATTCTTCCAATATCTGCAGCTCACCAACCATAGAAATAGTTTCTTTAATACAAATATCAAAAAGAACTAATCCTCAAAACCTTCCAGTCTGGCCTTGAACTCTTCCAGGAATGAGGTATCCACAAGTCCCTTTACAGCCTATTCTTAGCTGTAATAAGGTCTCCCTGGAGCCTTCTCTTCTTCAGGCTGAACAGCCCCAACTGTCTCAGACTGTCAAAGATTGCAAAGGGCTAAATAAGAAAAAAATATTTTGGAGACAGCTTGCTAACTGTTAATATATCATTGATAAAAACAATGATCAATGAGCTAATCTAGGAAATAATGAAGTTATTTTCTGGCAATCTGCTTTTACCCCACTGATGTAACTTTTGAAGCACGAGATTAAAATTCTATGAAACAACTGGAGTAGGAGAATAGACAGGATGGGTTTAATCTTACTGAACTGTAGCCATCTGAATGGCTGCTAATGTAGGAGATGTGGCTACTTTAATTCTAAATAGAAGAAGAAAGATAGACCTTTCGAGAAGGTCGCTCAGTTCAGCCTAAAATAAGTCTGTAACAGGATACAAGACCTGATGGGGGTCCTGTCTGATTTAGCCTGCTTTTTACCCAGGAGAAACAGGAAACTATCCATTCTTTTGTACTAACTCAAAGTATTTTTTAAGTCAATATGTATCTTCATATCCAAGTTCTCTGTGGTATATTTCTTATAGACTTCTGTCATTCTTGTTTACATCAATATTTTTCCATTTTTTATACATTCTGTTATTATTTAGATTTTTAGTTACTGTTTGTTTTTTTTTTCTTTAAACTGTATTTAAGATTTGAGGGTTGGGTTTTGCTTGTTTTGTTTTGTTTTGGGTTTTTTTTGACAGTTCAGTTAAATTAATCCAATATTTATTTTGAGTTCAAGCATAGATTCAAGAAACCTAAATTTAGTATTTACAGTGCATCAGTCTACATGTGATCTACATGTCCAAGCTTCATTTTACTTAGGAAAGATATGATAAATAACCTAGCTCTTCTATGTTGGATGGTATTATATATGTATGTTTAGGTAAATAGATTGGATTTCCTTCTAATAAGTAGATACCTACTCTGTAAACCACTAAATTTAGATGCTGAAATATGATGCTTTATAAAGTAAAAGGATTTTATACCCAGATGGCAGACTGTCCATTCTTCTCCAAAGTATTTCAGAAGAAAATACAACAGCTAGTGGATACTGCTGCATTTATAGGGTACCCTTACTCACAATTGCTTGTTATAACAGAATTCCAAGCCTGTATCTGTTTACACCCATAAAGTAAATAAAACGCTTGGGCCAAAATCCAGCCACATTTAAAAAAATAATATTAAGGCGACAAGAAACAATTCACATCTTTATCTTCAAACAACATATCATTTCTCCTTTTCCAGGAGAGCAGGCTTTGTGAGAATTAAAAGGCAATGAATGTTGCAAATTTTGTGCTGTTGGCATAATCCCATGTCATGTTTTCCTATGGCAAAAATGGCCTAATTGGAAAACAATTGACAAAGTGTTAAAGAGAGGGTCACAATAATATTGGAGAAATGAAGGAAAGAGAAAAATGAAAATAGAATGACCTAAGCCTATCTCAATTTTCTGTTACTGATTTTGACTATTTAAGAGCACAACCACTTAATGGTTCTTAGCCTACATACGACACCAAGATGAAGAGGAAGGAGATGTAAGGAGGTTTTGGCATTAGAATTAAAAAAAAAACCCACACAAATTAGAGAAATTTTATTACAGAAAAAGCATGCAATTCAGTAAGTAAAAATGTTAAGTGCTCTTAGACAAAAACGGCACAAATACAAGGTAAGTAAAAGTATTGCTAGATATTACTTCAGTAGAAAAAAAAATCTGGAAGTTCTATGAATGGAAAGCTAAATGAGGCAACCTAGTATTCCATGAATACATGATACCCAGTTCTGCTTGGGAATAAAACAGCTACTCATCCATGTTGACAGTCTGTATATTTCTTATTAAAAAAATGTTTCTTTGTGGGTAAATCTACAGATCCCTATGGGTTTTCAGCATTACTTGTAGCATGTACTAGGAGAGGGAGAATCCTATGCCTCTAACTGTCTCTTGTGAAAGGCAATACCATCTAGAAGAAAACAGAAGTTGATTCCCACCACTGGCACTCCAGAGTTTTTCACAGAAAGCTCAGATATGCTCTGCCAAAGGCCAGACAGGTTGTGCAAACAGCTTGGTGGCATATTTGGGTATCACTGGGTATTAGAAGCAACCAAATATTCAGACTGCTCTCAGGTAAAGTCTCTTAGCTATAATGAAAATTCAGCCAGTTAGGTCAATTTTATGATCCAGAAAGGAGATTGTCTTTGTAGTTAACTTTGTGACTATGACAGCATTTTTACTTATGTGGCTATTGTTTCAAGAGCAACCTATTTCACAAATTCTCAGTAATCAGTCTGGTTACATTTCTAGAAATATAAAATAAATAAAAATAAAATATTAAAACAAATAAATAAATATAAAATACTGTTACTGCAGAAGTAATTATAACTCTAAACTTACTAACTTCCTGATTTATAATTCCCTAGGTCTTCATAAATTCTGAAAATTCAGTCTATTCAAACTTTTCTAGCATTTAATTTTAGTATAGCTGAGAAGCTGTCATCTTGCATGGTTATTTTACAACCAGCATTTGCTGTCTACACCTATGTATGTTTAGCTGGTAAATATCTGTTCTGTTTCAACTTCAGTTTTCTGCCTTTCTGTATATGAGGACATTTTCATTATGAAAGAAATACAAAACAACAGAGTCTTGTTATGTACATCAGACATGTGTAATTTTCCATAACCATAAATAAGAGCTTGAATAACCTTGATCTTCTATTCTGTCATATTGTTTTTAAGCTGATGTAACACCATTGACATCAATGGACTTACCCAGTATGAAATTGGTGTAATGGAGTGGAAAATCATTGCCGAAATCTCTAAGGGGATATTCAAAGTTCCCTTAACTGTAAGCTGTGTATTAGACTGGAAGATCCATAGTTTTTATTTTCATGTTTTGATGTGTATCTCAAATGATAAAGAACTGTAAAACAGTCCAAATGGGAAGTTATTCATAACCTTTTTTAATTAAGCATGAAATATTTCATTTTTATATTGTCATTTTTACTGTGTGTTTAACTATCTACTCAATGTCACAATTAATTTTAACTTTGGAGAAAAATATGATGTGTAGCAATTTAATTTGATACTATACACTACCAAAGTCAACTTAATTTGTTGAAATGTAAATGAAATGAGTTATTTTTTCTTTTCAAACTAAATGATATATGAAAAAAGAATTCCATTTAGGACTACTTTTTACAAAGCTACTTAGCAGACAAGATCAAGGTTTTGTAAGCCTGAGTGTTCATCTAAGTATTAGTCACAGTTACCTTCTAAATTAAAAACTGTATACAGTTCTTTGTATTCTTCAAGTCATTTTCCTGAGAGAAACCATATTAAACTGTCTTGATTTTCTTTCCCTAATTACAAGATCAACATGTGAATATCAAGTGTAAGATAAGGATATTATGTGTCTATTTGGTTTCGCACTTGATTTCCTACGAATTTCTGTTACAAGAGGATGGAAATATGAACCACAAACCGCTTTGTTGATCTTTTTTTTGAAAGCAGAGTGAAGCACATGGCTTCATTTTTCTTTCACATCTGCAAAAAAGTGAATCTAGCTTTCAAAGCAAAAATGATAATTGAGCAGAATTATACTAGTGGAAAGTGTAGATAACAATGTGGTTTTTTACCACCTTGTGAAAGGTTATTACAGTTAGGAAGAGCTTTGTCAAATCATTTGTATATAATTTATTTTATTCTTCATTACTTTGTATTGTAAAGAGGCAAGATCCTGTTTTTTGGCTATCAGTGAATAAAACATTTCCTGAATACTTTAACTTCCTTAAGAAGGCAAATTTTTTCTTACTTTTTTTTTTCTGTGAGCATCCTTTCTCACACAGAATGTATCCTTTATAGTCTTGATTGCTTTAATTAACGAATTTTTCACTTTGTTTCCCATGCACTGGATTTTCAAACTATTGCTGAGAAAATTCTCTCTTGAGCAAAAGAAGTATGTAGGCAAAAGAAAGGAAACTGTGCCAAAACAAAAATCCTGTGTGATTTTCTTTTATAAAATGTCATACGGAATCTGAAAGTACTCCACAGACAGCATTAGTGGGTTCACTGATATTTTTTTTTTACTTGGCCTTAGGTACTTTACCTATCCTAAATATGGTAGGTTTAGTTCCCAGTCTCCTGTGCTTTGTCATGCCATTTTCCCCTGGGAAATATGCTATCACATTAGAATTATCTATTCATTTTTAGTCACCCTATTATGTTTGCTTCATGGAGAGGGGTGAGTATGCAATGGGCAAGGCAGCAGAAAGTAGTGTTAACAAGGTCCTAATTTGCCTTCTCAGCATCATAAATGACTCTGAAGAAAGGTTCCTGCTACAGCTCTGCAGAGAATTATGGCAAATTATTTACTCTTTGCCAGCCATTTACACAGATGTATCTCTGTTGATTTTGGTTTCAGATAGTTTATGGCTGATATTCAAATTGGATATTTTCTATTCTTCCAGCTTGCTTCCAGAGCAGCCCAAAGTCAGATTTCAATAGAGATTGTGGTCCTGTGTGTAAACTGCACTGATTTGGGATCATCCTGTTCCTAATCATCTGTGCATCTCAAAACCTCAGTAATTTCAGCTGGCATTCTCGTTGCCTAGAGATTTCGGCCTGGGTCCTAATTAACCATTTCAATTTAGGTTTTCTCTCTGATTTTGATTAAGAATATCTGGAAGAGAAAGGCTTGTTTTCTCCAGATACGTTTTTTATTTTATCTTCACATTCTCTGAATTTAATTCATTTCCTCATTAATCTTTATTTAATGACCGTTTTCTTTTGTCAATAGCTGCAGAATATCTTTATTAAATTAAAATGATATTTTAGTTGTCTCTCAGTTCTTAATTTTCACCACTTGTGAGTGTAAATATCAGTCATAAAATGTATCTATTCATAATTCCTTAAATAGAGTTATCTTTGAGTTTTCAGCTATGTGTTTATAAAATGATAGAACTATTGTCAACTACTTCTTGAAAATATAGGTAGGATGAAGATTTTGAAGTGATTCTTAAATATGTGTGCCTATCTGTCATAACATTAGTGTCTATTTACTCTTCTAGCAAGATTCTTTATTTATATGTTGATTTAAATTTATTTTGATCAATACAACAAAACTGTCCTGAAAAATGGTCTATTGCTTGGATAAGACAAACTAATGCTGTTCTGAATGGTTCCAGCAGCAAAGAGCAGTAAAAGAACACCTCACTTCTCAATGAATTGTTGCTAGCCCAATCCTGTATACCTTTGGACTTAAATACACAACCTCTTTTGGCTGTGCAGAACTGACAATTCTTATCATCCAGTTTCTTCTCACTACCCATTAGCTGGCAGTCATCTTGCAGCTTTTCAGTAACTAGCATTGTTCATGTGAGTGTTCCCTAGCATAGTGTGGGCAAAATCAGTTACACTGGTACAAATTTCTGAATTAAACTGCTCAATCCAGCCTGCAAAAGAACAGAGAATGCTCTCACACAGTGGTGGTAGCAAAAGAGTGTGGAACTACCTTGAGCCAGGGACTGCTGATGTGCAATGACTGGGGATGCAATGACTCTTCCACAATTGCACCCAGGTTCACATTGGTCAAAGTTTGTTTTGATACCAATAATCTTCCTAAATTAATCTAATCTTCTAGAAAAATTCTAGAATTCCCTATCAGCTGCATTGCCCTGTACAAGGACTAATTGATTTCAGCTGGATAATTTATAAACACAGACATCTACTTACACAGGTGAGCAGGAGCTGGCACAACTGAGCTTTAACAGATGTCTGAGTTTAAAGATGATGGGCTTAGTTTTTACCTTGTCTTGGAATAGCACGAAAATAAGAACTTAGACTGGAAATAAATCCAACCTCAGAGGAAATATAGCAAAATGTTCTTATTTTTATTTTGCTATGATTCTTATACTTGGGTTTCTTTTCATAGAATGTTTAAGACTCTATTTTAGACATTATGAATATCAAGGTGTAAGTAAAGTGTTTATTTAAAAAGGAAATATTGCTAACTGTTCAAGCTGTCATTAGTTGATTATAAATGAGTAATTTTCTAAAGGAGTTGATTCAAATGTATTTTAGAGGATTCTGTGATATTAAAAAATGTATTTTTTAATACATTTTTTACATTTAAGGAGAAAAACCTAATAACTGACAGAGATCACAATTACATAAAGAAGAATTGAAAAATGGAAGAATGTAAGAATGCAAGAGCTACATGCAATCATGGAGGAGACAGATACATCAGTTGCAAAGTTGCCACACTTCAGCTCAGGATCAAGCTGCCTGCAGGACTCTTCATAAATATCTGACGTGCTGAGGTTAAAGAAAGTATCTGAGCATTACAATGGCTTGATAATAGAACCAGGTTTGAGAAAACAGATTTGCTAGATACTTAAAACTCCTGGCTTTTTTCTGTTAATTGACAATTATTAACAGTTTGCTTTTTTTGTTGTTGTTTTCTAATTTACTCTAGAGAGGATAGAGCTTCAAATGGATTTAATTCTTGACTTAATTTTATTAGTGGAATTTAGAAAGGATGGCTGCTTATAAGGAGGAGTTTGATTCTGTCTTAATATCATTATATCACTGGACATTTAAAGATCAAAATTTATCCTGGCAGATTTCAAGATACCAAATTTTGCTAATAGAAATTCTTAACCTAGAAATCTAAACATGCTTCTGTAATATGACGGTAATATGAAAATACAGTAAAAATGAATAAAGCAATTGAAAATATTTCTTCTGCAAATGTAAGACAGTGTCATGTCAGCACAAGATACCAGCTAATGTACATTACAGCTCTGAAATTTGAAGTTCTCAATGGGAAGAAATTCATCAGTTTACATATTTAAAGGGATTTTCTTATTTTTTATGCTGATCTGGGAACTCAAAAAAATATTGTTTAAGGTTATAAATGTCTTTATTAAAATTACAATTTCAGTCTAATTTATTTTACCAAGAATTGTAATGTATTCTGCCCTTTGATCTCTTAGCTTGAAATGCTGCCTGTTATTCCATTATTCCACCATCCATTTGCAGATAACAATACATCAGAACCTTTTTCTTGCTGCAGAAACAATGCCCTTTATTTGAGAAAGGACATTGTTTTGACAGATAAAGTAGGCATTTGATAAATTGGAACAGGTTCTGAATTATTTTGAGGGGAATATGTGCTACATCTGTCTGCTGATTTTCCACTGAAGCAGTGCTTAACTTTCTTGTCTGTTTGTGATTTATTGAGCTGCAGAAAAGGTTAGGAAAATTTCATGGCTCTTCTCTTATAATTTGTAAGTGAATCAAAAAGCATTTGTTACTGTTTATGATGCTCAAAAGACAGAATTACCCCAAAACATTTATACACAACAAAGACTGTAGTGACAACAACAACAAAGGTAAACAAAATAATTATCTTCTAAATTATTAATAATACAAATACCACACTGAAAACAAATTCAGCTGTTGAAATACATGGAATGTTAATAAAGATTTGGGTGTCTATTCTATCACATTTTTAGAAGAGATAATTAACTTCTCACGAACTAATGTAGAATGTTGGCCACAAGGAAGTCAAGACATCTATATTACTCAGCATTTAGATCTGAATTTAATTGCTGGAACGGAGACTATTTTTTGTTGTTTGCTACATCCTATGGGATCCTGTCTAATCTGTAAATGGAAAGGCTGTTACATAGGGTTGGTTGTCTTTAATAATATACAGCTTTAATAACCTACACCAACCATGCCTATATTTAGATAACCAAACAAAGAGAAAAACCATCTTCAAACAGTTGATCCTAATATTCAGTTGTTTCAATGTAGGTGTTTGCCTATGAGCCATGTTTTTAAGTTCTCATTGTATTTTATGGAGAGTTTATTCAGAAGTCCAGAGTAATCTCATGACCACTGTAAACCTAAGAGTTCCAACAGTTCCTACTATCATCTGAACTCTGCTGTCTAGTCTTATTTGAAACTTTTTAGGATTTTAGAAATATCTGTATTAAAAAAGGGAAGGGAAAAAAAATAAAAAGGAGAGAATTTCACTCTGTTCTGAACCAACAGTCAGAAGTCCCAGGCCAGGTAGAATCATGTAGGATATTTCAGACAATGCTGTATGCTTGCCCTGTCAGCCCTGTGCACATGCTTTTGATAGCTGCATGGTTTGAAGATGGCATGAGATGCCTCTGCAGTGTGTGTAGCTGAATGAAACACCATTAATTGCTCTGAAAAAAAATCAAAGTGAGTGCCAGTTGACCAAGCATATGTTCAGTAACATTTCACATGTCTTTTATCCTGTTTGACATTCAGCTTCTGCTTCAGAACACGCATCTCCCATAGGTCCTTTTTCATCTTTACACTTCATACATAAATTTCTTATTTCTTAGGGCACTAGATGCCTAACTGTGCAGCCAAATTCAATTCCTGTGGAAGATAAATTGGCTCTCCTCGGGGAGAGGCGCACATAGTTAAGTATTTTTTTTAGTTTGGGATTGGTACATCTTTGGAGTACAGAAGAAGCCTACCTGCTAATTATCTACCTTACTGGTGACTGAAGATGGAGGGAACAAATAATTTTACAATTTAATTTGTGAGAAAGTAAAGTTGATGCTTTGTATTCCTCTATTCTTTTTAGTTCAGTCTTCTTATATTAGATGATACACAACTACATAATAATGGATATTAGACATATACTAAAACACTAGATGAGATGTATCTGAAGAGAATCCTTTTCATACACTGAAACACAGCTGCTACATATGGCCTTTCTTTTGACCTTTAACACTCAAAAATTGAACTTGCTCAGTTGGTTTCTTCTATGCCCTTCCTGCTGTTGATAATTCTCATGCTGTATAAATTTAAGATTCTTCATTCATACCTTATATAGGGAAAACATATGTGGAATTTTGTTTACTGGTGGATGTAAATTCAATAGCTATTATCCTTCTGGGGTTTAGTTTTGCTACCAGTTTGTTTTCCTATTTGAGAATGATTGAGAACAACTGGTAAAGTGACTTGATGCACCTCACAAGTTTAAGATACACAGTTATATTTTAAGTGCTTATCCCCTTTTCATTCATTACCAATTATTTATTTATTGTTTGACATTAAAATGAAGTGTATTCCATGGCTCCCGATCATGACAGCTGCTACAGAACAGATAACATACATTGTCAAACTAAACCATAGAAACAGAAAAATATTTCTAAAGTTTCATGACATCCAGTTGTCCCCAGGCAACCAAAATTGCATCATCAATAATAAGAATGTGCAATGCCATTAAATATCCTGTAATTAAAAAAAAAAATTGTACAATTCTGTAATTCAAAATTGTTCATTTTCTTTTTTTCTTTTTTTCTTTTTTTTCCTGTTTCTGAGTGAGGATACCCAATGACAATTGCTTTGTAAGGCATTGACCAACTCTTGTTGTATGAGAATGAGTTGTTTTGACACTGACAGAAAAGGAAATTCGGAATGGATGAGGCAGGGAAACATAAATATTGTTACCGATGACAGAAATGTATAACAAGATTCTTCTTTTTTAAAATAGAGGAGAGGTGTTGCATCACAGGTTTGGGTTCAGATCAGGGGTTCTGATAAATGTTAGTTAGCCCCTGTGTACCCCCATGTTTCCCCCGCAGTGGTCCGCTCTGGGTCACTTACCATTGGAGTATCACCATGACAATCTTGTAGTCACCACCCTATTCACTCCTGAGAGTTCTGTGTCTGTTACCCCGTCCCTGCATTCCCATTTGTCCCGGAACCCGGTACACACCCATGTTGTGTCCCCATTGGTTGCCGCAGTCTATGTCACTGCCCCGTTGCCTGTGCCCATTGGGTGAGGGGGGCTTCTGCCTGTGTCTGCCCACCCCCTATACAACCCCCATGCGTTCCTTTGTTCATCACCATTCTGTCCATGCGGGCGCTGGGGGCAGACGCTGCTCTCCATCACAGCACCACGCAACAATAAACCCTCTCCAGCCAACTGCAAGGACAAGGTGTGCCTCTTTGCCTCATCCCAGCGCAGGTTACAGAGCGCGGCCAGCCCTACCCTAGTGCACTGAATGCCACAGCGCCCGGACCACGCGGCACCCCAGTCCAGCTGAGAAGCAGCGCTTTTAGCCAGGCTCCAGAGCTGCCCGGGACCGGGGAAAGGAACGCAAAGCCACAGAGAGGAATACAACTTGATATTAATCAAGGTAAAAGAAATAATAGAAATGAACAGCAGCAAAGGACTTTGTTTACAGGACAGTTTTGGTAGCAGGAGGGATGTGGCTCCTGTGAGATCAGCAGCTGTACCAGCCTCAGAGCCTATTTCAGTTGGCTCTGAGATGATCCCACTGCTGCACAAAGCTGAGCTATTCAGCAATGCTGCTGGTTCCTCTATGATATCATATTTATGAAAGGATAAAAAATACACAGCAGCTGTGAGAGGAGTAAGAAAATGTGGCAAAAACAGCCCTGTAGGCACCAAAGTGAAAGAAGAAGAAGGGAAGAATGTGCTCCATGCAGTGGATCAGGTTCCCCTGCTGTTCATGGAAGACCATACCAGACCAAGTATCCCCACTGCAGCCTATAGGGAGAGACGTCAGGCAGTTTTACCCACTACAGACTCTCAAGTCAAAAGGAAAGTTCTGTCTTGAATAACTGCGGCTTTTGTTCTTCTTGCCCTGGCCTTGGGCAGCTGGGAAGCCTGGCTAGCGCTGCCCTTTGGGTGAGACTGGGGCTGCCACGTGCGTGGAGGCTCTAGCGCTGAGCATCCGGTGTGGGTTTGCCGCTTTCGCAGCCATACGCTGAGAGGAGACGAAGGGACGAGAGAAGGCACACCTTGTCCTGCGTGGCTGGAGAACGTTTATTTCCCACGTGGCTGCTGCAATGGCTGGAGCGGCTGTCTCCAAGCACGCACGTGGACAAAATGGCGATTGAACAAAGGAGGCATGGGGTTAAATAGGGGGCGGGCAGACAGGGGCGGAAGCCCCCCTCGCCCAATGGGGACAGGCAACAGGGGAGTGACGTGGACCACAGCAGCCTACAGGAACATAACAGAGGTGTGTACAGGGTTCTGGGACAAATGGGGTTGCAAGGATGGAGTGACTGACACAGAACTTTCAGGAATGAACAGGGGGTGGCTATAAGATGGACATAGGAAAGCTCCTATGGTAGACAACCTGGAGCGAACCATTGTGAGGGAAAAATGGGGGTGCATGGAACCAACTAACTAACATTTATTAAAACCCCTAACTGAACCAACGTGGCATGCAAGAAATAACATTCAAAGAGGTTGTCAATATTTTTCTGCATGTGTGGGTACAATTATCAAGAGAAGCATTTACTTTTACTGTGTGTTCTGAAACACAGAAAGATAAATTAGACAAAAAAATCCAATAAACTGTATTGCATTCCAGGAATATATTCAAATCAAATACTTACAATATGTACAGTAATGTGTTGTGTATGAATTATTATATAGGTACAACAATAACAATTCTGACTTGATAAAACTATTTGTAACATTTGTGTCCTTAGCTCTCTATGACCAGGCATTGAGCAAGAGTGGTAGGAAAAAAATCCCCAACTAAAGAACTACCCCAAAACATTTAGAACAAAATACCACATTAAAAAAAAAAACAACCCTACTTCCATTCTTCAGATATTCCAGTTCACAGTCTCTTACACCAATATAGGGAATGAAGCATAATAGCAAAATTCAGTTTGAAAATATGCAGGCTGCTCCACTAGAGCTGTAGATGACTATGGCACAGGCACCTTCTTCTGCTGTTTGCAAGCTGTACTGATGCTTGCTCAGATTGCCTGCTCACATTGCTCTGCATTATTGCCCTGCTCAATGTGTACTGAAATAGCGAAGGTCAAATCTTGTTTTTACTTTCAGTGACCTCTTTGTTTAATCTACAGCCAAGTGGTATTGAGGTGACTTATTTATTGTTTAAAATCTTTATGCCTCCTTGTGTTTTAACAAACATCCTGGGAAGGTTGCTGAATGAATAATAAAAGACTTGTGTTCAAAGGAAGGGGGATGTTCACAAGGAAGCAAGCAACTGTAGAGCTGGAAATGTGGTGTTATGGCTAGGGCTGGAATGGCATTTTCATTCAAAGCAGCATTTTTCAAATGCTTTTCATCTCAATACCTGTCAAGAGGATACTTCTCATGTTTTTTCTTTCCCCTCAATATGGTGTTTTGGAAAGACTGGTAAAATTCCATTGCACTATATTTGAGAATTTAATATTGAAAATGTATTTTTACTACCCAGGGAATTATTCAGAGTCCTCTCACATTCTCATATAATTCAGTACGTTTTATTTAGAATACTGTAAAGACTAAACCAGTCAGCTTTTAATGAGGTTGATATTAAGAGCAATTCATACAATAACCCAGAATGCTTTTTAAGAGTTCAGAATAATTTCCCATGCCTTATTTGCTTACTTTTATTTTTGAAAAGACATATTTTAGCAAAAAAGATATTTCTCCTGCTTAAGGATCTCTTGTCTGCTTCCATATCACTGTGCAGTTTATATAGAGAATGAATATCTAACATAGCACCAAATAGCGATGAAAATTTGAAAATGGACAACATTTTAAAGGTTCATCAAATATTAAAACTTTTCATAGCTCAAGTCACAGTAGTGGGATGTGTCCTTTCATTTTCAACTTCTCTCTTGACATAGTGTTAATACTTTCTCAGTTTTGACATGTTTGTTGACTTGACTTTTTGGCTGGGTTTTGGGGGTTATTTGGTTGGTTGGTTGGTTGGGTTTTTTGTTTGGGTTTTTGTTTGTTTGTTTGTTTTTGGTTTCTTTTTTTTCTTTTTTTTTTTTTTTTTTTTTGGCGGGGGGTTGTTGTTGTTTGGTTTTGGTGTTTTGGTTTTTTTGGGTTTGTTTTTTTTTTTTTCCTCAGTTTGCTTTCTAGCCCAAAGAAGGGTTGGACATGTGAACAGTGCAGACCTGTGAGGAACAGAAGCCATCCATCCCTAACAGCTGCAAGTAGATTTTCTCCTAAAGCAGACTTCATGTCAGAAAGAAAAAATTGTGGCATGTTGAGATTGGACATTTGAATCTCTCTCCACCAGATTTTGTGTCAGAAAGAAAAAATTGCAGCATATTGAGATTTGACATTTGAATCTGTCTCCAGCCTCTAGCTGCCTATTCCACTTGTGGAAGATGCCACTACAGGAACAAGAAGAGCTAAATTGATCCTCAGCATTTTCTTGAGAGCCAGTTGCATTAAGGTAAGCTAATGCTGAATTCAAGTTTCTTTAACAGGTTATCCTTGATTAAGAAATAGGTTTTCATTCATCTGCCCTTGCCATAGGGACAGCAGCCTCTGATAACAGGTTGGGGCAGATGTATGAAATGAAAAATGCATTAGTTTAATCCGCAGCCAAATATGTGTCACCACTGTTAATGTAAATTGGCACAACTCCATTCAGGTCACCAGCAGAGGGTCTAAGTATGCAGATTTTTAAAAAATAAAAAATCCCACAGCCAACCAAAAAAACTCAAAAAACCCAAAACCAAATACCAGGAAAAGACAAAAAAAGAAACCAAACCAAACAATGTAGGACCATTTTGTGTCACCCATAAGCTTAAAGATCTTTAAAAACAGATCACTCCACTATAGTCAGTGATGCTGAAAGAAAAAAAAGTTTGTGACCTATCTGATTTATTGAATTTTTTTGTTGTTATTATTTTCACCACTGTGTAATCTGTCATCTGATAAAATCTATTGTCTATTTGTCTATTACAGGAAAAGATATTTCTCTTGCAAACTTTTACCATCAGACACTGGAAAACTCATGAGACATTAACAGCTCAAAAGAAAATAATTTAAAATAATTTCACTGAACTGATAATGAAGCTATGATTGTGATTATAAATTGCTGATAATTATTAGGTTTTCAGCACTTATAGTTATTTTAAACCAGATAATCATTTAGTGAAGAAAGATTTGGATTCCTTCCTATATCTCTGCAATATTATCTTTGCTTTTTGTTTTTCCCTAGATTTTTATCTCTGTTCAAAACAACTTTCATATGCACACAAAAAAAAAAAAGAAGGTCATGCTGCAAGGCAACAGAAAGTTCAAGGCTAACCAAAGGGATACTGAGAATACTCTTTCCAAAATTTTATTGCTTAATGTTAAATGCAATTTCAGGGAAAATGTAATGAGAGTAAAGGGAAGAGAACACAATGGTAGTATAAGGATGTAAGGTGAATAATTGCAGTCTTTCAAAGAAAAATATTCTTTTAGTGAATTGGGGGAGAAGTATTTCCATTAAATAAATGTATACATACATACATACATACATATATATATATATATGTATATATATTTGGACTTTATAATGATGTCATAAGATTGATAAAGCAAGACAGTTTGAAACTTTAAACTTTACTAAACTAATTGATCAGCAACACCTTTGCTACTGGTTACTTTTTGTAGTGTATTATCTAACACAATTATGAAGACAAAACATTTACTATTTTAGACTTCTTAAATTATATCTCAGTGTACAGTACTGTAAAGCTGATAATGTTTACATTTATTTAGCACTAATGTCTGTGGTGCTTGACTTTACACTGAGCTGAACTTGATTAGCCTTCAGAGTTCTTTAAGTCAAGTTGCAGCTCAAGTTACTGTATATTATTTATTCTCCAGTTGTCTTCACTAGTGTATAGAGTTTTATTCAAATGCTCCTGCTCCTCTCAAAAATGATAATGTCTTGTCTTCTCCCATTGCTGATTGTATTGGGTTTTGGTTTGTTGGGGAAGGTATTCTGCCTATTTTTAGTCCTTTGATATTATCTTGCCCTTTGTGAGACAGAATTTCTTTGCTTAGATCCTTACAGCTTCAAGATCAAATTGATTATATTCTGCTGTAAAATGCTTATATTTTGTATAAGCTCCAATGGTTATACAATATTATATGGTTATAAAATTTTATTAGTTGCATTATGTTTGATTTTTAATGCTTTTTATGTATATATATATATTTATATACATATATTTATAATTTATAGTTGTCCCAGGGTTCTGTTAAGTTGTGTAAAGCATTATAAATGGCTTCAAAGTCATAACCAGAACATTTTCTTTTAGTCTTCAACACTGGAACATAAAAACATGGTCTCTTGATGTGACTGCTCACTTGCTTGTTCTTGCAAGTGGAATCACTCTGCATGTGTGACGGGAAAAACTCAATATGCATTCTGCAAACAAATCAATAAAAATGGATTAGAAATCTTTGTCTTTCTTCCTGCTCAGAAACAATCCAAACATTTTGAACTATGGATACATGCTTTTCCACTACTCAAGAGGTTGCAGTCAATGTACAATGGTTCCCAAGTATATTGGTCTTAACATTTGCCAGTAATTCAGAGATATTTTTCCTCTTTTAAATCTCTCTTAAAAATCTTGCGATTTGTTATTTAGGTTTTCTGCTACAAGTTTTCATCAAGGTGCAATTTGTACCAGCATTTGGTTGGGATTTTAAGAGAATTCTAGAATGCTAGAATTCCTGTAGAAGAGGACCTTGAAACCCTGCAAAACTTCTCTGTCCATGCACCACACTGGGTTTAGGAGCTTCATGTGTAAGCTTCACCAGACAAAGATATTTTCTTAGAGAAGGAGGGAAAAAAAAAAGAGGCAGGTGCCTTCTCAGTGTTCAGAAAGCTATGGATTTCCTGAGGATTGTAAAAAGAATACGATGACAGGATACCCAGCAGTGGACAAAAGGTACATCTGACTCAGTTTCTCACTTTGATTAAGAAAGCTTAAGTAAGGTAATTCTGTGGAAAATGGATTCATAAACACATATTCCTGTCTGTAACTAGACATGGCAATTTATTATTTTAGCACCAAATATACCTTCTGCATACAACATCTGATGCTTTAGGTCCTCTTGCAAAACAGCTTACCTGTTTCCTAGTAAGATTTCTGGCCTCTGCTTATTCCTATCCTGAAAAGACCAAACTTGCTACACCTTTGAAAACTATGAGCAATAAACTGAATTAATTGGGAGTACTTTGTAATCTGATGCTACTGTTCAACCAGGAACATAAGTGTAATGTATATCAAATAGTGTCACATAGATAAATATACCATGTAGCCATAACTTAAAAGTATAAGGGTAAAAGGTAAAGGTGAAAGGTATCCTGGCAATCAAGTTATCTAGGGATGTTGATATCACTTTCCAGAACTATTACTTTATTTAATTTCAGGGAGGAGAAAGCTTAAGAGCTGAAAGCAATTCTCAGAGTGGTAAAGGCAGCTCTGGGTAGCTGTTTGGAAAAAAAACCCTTAAACTCTAAACTCATCTCCTCCTTCACTGTGTATCTTTATTCTAATTTTATTCCTGTTTGGTTTTTTAACACTTCCTTTAAAACTGATTTTCATACTTCACCATCAAATAGAACTCAAATTCTCTGTCAGAGCAGGAAGTACAATTGAGTTCTTACTTCCTGGATGATGGTTGTAATAATTACAGGCAATGATGCTTATTTCTTCAAATTATAGACATTCTGGAATTAAATTACTCTCATAATTTAACTCACTGTCAGTCACAATGTTATTGTAATCACAGTGGCAAAGGTAATATGCTGTTTCTAGAGGGAGTTGATATGTTTTACTTAAGCAGTTCAGATGGAAGAAATAAAAAATATTTTACAACCCTTCCTTATTCTTTAACAGAAGTAGCAAACTTCAAAACTAAATACAAACTGAGAACAACTTGTCTGAGTTTCATAGATTTGCATTAGCTACACCAAATACAAGAAAAGGAACCCCTTTCCTGTGCAGTAGAGGTGATGGTAGTAGGGAGTGAGGCCTTAATAAGATGAGGTTCCAATCTTACTTTTAGATCATAAAGAAGTTATTTAGTCACTAAGATAATGACAATTTTCATAAAATGCCACAGATGTTTATAGCTGTAGCTGTAAAATTTTGGGTCAGTGAAATAAAAATGTGGGACAATGTCTTTCTGGTTGTGACACAAAATTTCTGCACTTGAAATGAACCACACTTTAAATGCATCAACAAAAATATAGCAAACACTCTACCAAAAAAAACCCACAAAAAACCAAAAAGCAAACAAAAAACCAAAAACAAACAAAAAACCAACCAACCAAAAAAAACCCCCAAAAAACCCCAAACCAAAAAAAAAAAAAAAACCCAATCAAAACAAACTAACCCAAACCAAAAAACAAACAAACAAATCAAAACTAACAAAAACAGAAATACTAAAAAGTGAGAAAGAAGACAAGAGGAGAAGAGAGGAGATAGAAATGAGACAAGGTGAGATGAGATAAGATGAGAAAATTTAAAACAGGTGATACAATGACTATTATCATGCTTTAAATTGTCTTAATATTATTGTTTTTCAGTTATCTCTAGCTTATTTAAGGTCTGTTTTTCAACATACTAACTTTCATTCCCAAGATTATGCATCACTTTTTAAAGTTTTGCGTATGTTTCTAACCTTTCTAGGTCACTTTGCTTTGTATCTTTTCTCAATGGTGTTTGCAACACATTCCAATTTGGTATCATCTGCAAATTTAATTAATGTGCTGTTTACCTCATCTTCCAGATAAATTACAGATACATATTCTCAGTTCAACAGTCAAACACCATCTGCAGCTTCTCTCTATCTCTCAGGCACACCCTGCACTTGCCTTCCTACACATGTACATATTCCAGTCCATCTGGATATCTTTATACAAAACTCATACTTATGAATTGGGATAACCCTATCAGTTCCATTCTGTTCATGCAAAGATGATACCACTGCAGGTGTGCATTACTGAAGTTTTTCAAGAGATTTGCTAATTAGAGATTCTTGTCCATGATACCTATACAATGGCTGTGATGACAGTGTGTGAACATTTAGGGGAATATTTTCCAAAGCAGTTTTTAAAGATTATATATGAACTGGAATTTAAAGAATATCAGATTTTTTAGTCAGGTCTTAGTTTTTCATGTTCAAAACACCAAATATTATTAGGGGGTTCTTTGACTGTGGACACTGGAAAACCCAATAGCTGAAGTGGAACCCTGAATAGGCAACCTTGGAGGTCAGGGCAAGGCAGTTCTGAATATACAGCCTATACACAACATTTAGTTTAGCAATATCACTGGGATATATATCCTGACAGATCCTGTCTACCTTTATAATCTTTAGGCAGAACTGGCAATATGAAGGCATTATTCATTTCTCAACTTGTAAATGGCTGTTTTATAATGGGATGAATTTCCCTCAAAAATGTTAGTTATTTATTTAGATACACAGACTACATATAGTCCACTCTACACTCCAGGCTTTTGAGAAGACCATATAAAATTGTTGTATATAAAAGGATTTTTTGCATATATATTATAATGGGAAGCATTTCCTAACTTCCTTCCTAAATCAACAATCTTAATAAAAGGGATGAAGCAAGATCATGAAAATTATGACTTTTTGTCATACTTTGTATGTAACTAGAAGTGTAACATGATCACAGTAGTGGCTTAAAGACTCATAAGGAAAAAGAGATTTTGAACATAAAAAATATGCTTTAACATAAATTAAAATGTTAGATTAGCAGACCACTAGGTACTATAGCTACCTGGGGAACCAGCAACCTACTTTAGACCCTGGTATATCTTTACTGTATACAGAACTATACTAAATATGCAGAAATTAAAAAAAAAAAAATGTGCATTCATTGTCATTAAGCATTTACTCTGTAAGACATGTTGAACCCTATGTGTAAAAAGAACATTGAACTGGCCTATTGCAAGTGGATGCCTTGTATTTGACAAGTTCTCACTAATTTCTCTCACAATAGTTATGTATTTTGTTCTCTTGCTATCAATTTCTTAGTCTTTTTTAATAGCAGTGTAATAAGAATTTCACCTGTTCCATGTTTACACTATCATGGGAAAGCAAGGCAGTGGCATTTAACAAATACTAAGAATAATTTGGGTAGAACATATTTTGATTTTCAGGAATTCAAAGGAATAACAAACTTTTGTCAGGCAAGATTTCTTTTGTTGTCTTACAAATAACAGATTGTAGTATGTAGCTATTGTCTATATTGACAAAGAGTAACAATATGTTAGTAACCAGACAAACGTGGGCATCTGTGGGAAGGATGGTGATATAACACAGGAGACCTTAATGCCCCATATCTAGTAAGAGTTTCAAGCTATCATTTAGAGAGAATGTATATTGTATGCATTTGAAATAAAGTGTTGAAATACAGTTTTAATGATAGCAGCCACAAAAGCACTTAGCATGCTCACTCAAACACAAATATTTAATCCTCTGAATTCTTTAAATCTCTGCTCTCCTTTGGGAATGAAATAACTGCAGGGCTCAATTTGTACTGGTAGCTTAATGATTAAAGATGAAAAATTCTTTGCCTATGCATCTGATTTTTATATGCCTTGTTTTACTACAAATCCTATTAAAATGAACTCTGTTTTTTTGTTGCTGGGAGTAATTGGATCCAATACTTCACAACTGCAAAAAAAGTGTTAGCTCTTGTTTTGAAGGCTGGTTGCTGTAAGGGAATTGACAGTAGGGAAAAAAAAAAAAGAAAAAAAGAAAGGAAAAGTGGGACTCCATTATGTAAAGGCATGCAAGCAAAAAGAAACTTGCTGTCTGGGTTCAGCTTTCTATTATCTGAGAATGTTCCATCTCTAAATGAATGAACTTGATTATAATAAAAATAAAACTGTGACTTTGTCACTTAGTCTAGGCATTTCTGCCAGAATTGCCCACCTAGGATGATGTACAAGTCCTCTAAAACATTTAATACTGCACTGAGTGGACACTTAGGAATTATGAAAATGGGTTGCAGACTGAAATTCTTAGATATAGTCTGTCAACCTGTAGTGAGAATAACACAATTACTACAGTCATCTTCTGCAATAAAACATTGATAAACATAGTTATTATGTATGGCTTTCTCAACAAAAAATGCTGTATTTTATTTATTCTATTAAAAAGTATAAAGTAACTTCAAAATAAGAATTCCAGAGTCCTGTGTGGAATACTGAAGTGAATACTGACAGACCTATATGTTTCTCTGACATAAAACAACCATATAAATCTTCCCTACACAGCTGCAATTTAGTGAAATATGCAGTTTTCTGGTTTCCATTACTATATACAGTATAAATTCTTTCTTCTAGAAGACACATTGTGACAAATTTGCAAACAGAATCTGTATTCATACTTTTGAAGCACTAATTTATCTGGCAATAAAAACTTTGATTTCCCAAAAGGAGTGCCAGGCCTCAAAACTAATGCCTATTTTTGAGACTTAACTGAGTTTTCAGTGTTAGTAATTTTCTTATGAGTTACAGTGCTCCTATGGAAAAATATACAACTTAACAGCAAGTACAGAGAGTTAAAAGGGTCACACAAAACATAAATCTGTATGCTTAGTTTATGCATATGTATAATTTATATAAACAAAGTTCTCACTAGGTACAGTTTCTGTCAGAGAAAAAGCTCTTTTTAACAGCACTACCCAAAACAATAACAATGGATATCTGCAGATTATTCCATACTGGAAAACAATTTTTATGTAATGGCCAGAAAATTAAATTGGAAGGCATACCTACGGAATTCCTAAAATAGATTTAAAATCTTCTTCTACTTGGTATGTCTATCTTCTCACACTAAGCATCTTATAACTCCACAAAAGGACCTTTCACTCTTATTGTCAGAGAAGTATTTTACGTAAGATCTTTCAAGGTACTTTTGTCTATCAGTTAGTGAAGCCATGTAATGTAAGAAGATTTTGTGCATTGATATCTGTAAGAAATAATTCTGTTAAAGCTATACTTTAAAGCAGCATAATTTCTCCATGGAAACCAAACAAGCTGCCTCCAAAAACCCTAAAATACAACTCTCTCTCAAAACTCCCAAACTAGAGAAACTTAAAAATCCAACATTTTTTGCAATATAGACTATTATATATAAGCCTATATATGTAAATTATCCATATTTTTTTTCTATTGTGATAGCCATTCAATAGATGAAAATAACATTAGTAACACCTCCAATATGTGACAAACTCATATTCTGGGTGTAGGTGCTTATGTTGCTTACATTATCAAATAGTTTCCCTAAATTAAGAATATTTTCCCTCTTTCAGATTTTCTTGAAGTGAGGTGTTAAATATAAAATACTCTCACAGAACCAGTAATTTTTTTTTCAATTGAAATATACTGTGCACAGGATATGTGACTCACAAGATAGTCATACAGAAGGGGTTGCGGTAGGCTTAGTAACTTCCACAATTTTTAAGAAAACAAATATTTGTATAGAAAGATTTTCATTTAGGACAGTAGTTGCAGAAGACAAGGAACTATGAACTGTTACAGAGAATATTTAGACATAAGTACTGAGAAGAGTGGTCAAAATGCAAGAGGAAAGGTAATAGAAAAAATTAGATCTGGAAATAGTCGAAGAAATTGGTGAGGCATACAGAGGAATGATTTTCTTCAAGTCTGAATGACATACAAACAAAATTAAATCTTTCCTTATTGCCAGTTGTCTTCAGAAAAGGGGTTGATGGATCCAGAATGTAACAAACCAAACACATAAGAGACCCTTGACTGGACACTAAACCTTGTCTACAAGATGAAATTTTGTTTTATGCCTTCCTGAAAACTTGATCCCATAAATTATAAGCACAAGGAAATACTACAGGTTTCAGAAGGACTGTATTTATGACCTGTTCTGCCACAGGTACTGGTGCAGTTTTCTTTTCTGTATGTCATAGAAAAACTTGAAGCCCATGTTACTGAGGTAACCAAAACACCTCTTACTGGTACCAAATATGTAACATAGCTTCATTATGAGAATGAAATGTACATTATTACTATAATTCTGTAATTCCAGTCAATTCACAGATAAGAGTTTGAAAAACATATATTAGCTAAAATCTTTGGCTATATATACATCTATAAAAATGTTAATGTATATACTTGTCGTGGTTTGACATGGAAGTGAATTTCTTTTTCAGGAAGTTGGTAGTCAAACCAATCAATGGTCAGGTTTGGATATTGGCATTAGGAGTGACCACTGAAGGCATGGACACGCCTCTGAGAACACAGGGGGTTAAAAGCAAGAACTGCCAAGGGAGCTCTCTCTGTGGGTCCCGTCAGAGTGCAGTGCAGAGCTGCCCTGCCCGGCCACAGGCTGGGTGGGGGAGGGGAAGCCATGCGGCCTGGGAGACGTAGGCCGGAGCCCCAGAGAGAGAAGGGGGCGGGGGTGAAGGGAAGGGAACCAGGCTGACCCACCCCCACAGGACCGAAGGGTGGAGGAACCCTGAGATGTCCCAGGCAGCCCCCCCGGAGAGGAAGAGACAGAGAGCCTGGAGGCACCTGGAAATCGCTGCAGAGAGGTGTGGGGGCAGACAAGTGTCCAGCCGTGGGAGTGTGGGAGTTTGGCAGCCTGCTGTGGGATCTCAGCCGTCCTGGTCCTGGGAGCTTGAGACTTTTTTAACCCTTTCCTGAGAAAGGAAAGCTTTGCAAAACACTATTCCTCCTCGATGTAGGAGAGAAAGGAGACAGTCTAGGACTGAGATATCAGAAGAAGGGGAAAAGAATTCTAGGTGGGAGGAGATGATGGAGTGGCTTCTGGCTGGACTTTTCTTGTATAGCCATAGACTGAACCAATCTCTCTTGCAACAGAGACTGCATTTTTAGGGGGATGCAATGGTTGGAGCCAAGAAAGTGCGAAAGTGGCAGTGACCTGCTGCAGCAGCTGCAAGTGCAGGAGTGGAGAAGAAGATCTGTTCTTGAGACCCTCGGCCCCAGGGGAGGGAAAAATGGGGGGAACTGTTGTCCCAAAACCAGAAACTGAACTGTTGTTCTTTTGGCTCTTGGCAAAGCATCCTTAAAGGAGCCCTATGGACAGTCTGTCCATGCACGGTGGTGAGAGCACTGTGACATGGAAAGGAGAGTGTCACACTGGCAGATTTTCTCCGGGCGGTTGCCATGTGTGACAGGGAAACACAGGAGGTGGCAACTGTGTTTCCTGGGGGGTCTGTGGCACAGGAGAGGCTCCTCTCTCGCTTGATGGACTGAGTATTGATTAACTGAAGGGTGAGAACCTGATCGAGAGTCCGAGTTGTGTCTCACTGTGGTTTTGTTGGAACTGGGGGGGGGGGGGGGGGGAGGAGGAATGTTTTGAAAGGTTTTCATCCTGGATTAGTGTGTGTGTTTTTTATAGTAGTAGTTGTTTAATAAAGTTTTTTTTTTTCCCTTTGTTATTAAGTTTGGGCCTGCTCTGCTCTGTTCCTGATCACATCTCACAGCATTTATTTGGGAAGGTGTATTTTCATGGGGGCGCTGGCATTGCGCCAGCGTCAAACCGTGACAATACTTAAATATATTATCTGCATAGTGTATAATATGTTGTAACATCCATCTGTACCACACTCTTATTCAGCAGGAGGTATAACTATGAAATGGGAGCCAACTATTTTAAACCAGAGAGATTTATATGGAGCAAATGATTTCTAAATTCATAATCATTTGATGGTAATGTGACCTTAGATATCTGTTTTTACATTTCCAGATGACTTCCAACAGCTGTGTGAGACTTTCAGATGATAAAAGACACGTGGCAGTCAGGAAAGTTTTCTAGAAAATTTCATGGCATATTTGATTACCTTTTCTAGACCTCTGAATCTGAACTAGTCAGAGTGGATTCACAGCTGATGAAGGCTCTAGAGAAAAGTCATATGAGGAGCAGCAGAGGGACCTGAGGTTGTTTATCCCAGAGAAAAGGAGGCTGAGAGACCTTACTGCTTTTTACAACTACCTGAAAGGAAGTTGTAGTGAGGTGGGAGTCAGTTTCTTTTCCCAAGTAAGAAGTGACCAACAAGAGGAAATGGTCTTCATTTGTGCCAGGGGAGGTTTAGATTGGATATTAGGAAAAAATTCTTCACTGAAACAGTTGTCAAACATTGGTATAGGTTGCCCAGGGAAGTGGTTGCATCTTCATTCCTGGAGATATTTAAAAAACAAGTAGCAGTGGCATTTCAGTACATAATTTTAATGGTGTGTGTGTCAGTGTAGGGTTAATGGTTCAACTTGATGATCTAAGGGTCTTTTGTAGCATAAATGGTTCTATAATTCTATGAATTTACAATCAATGGAGAGAGGTAGGTGCCTCCAGAAGTTTAAATTGAGGTATTGTCAAAATGATATTTCTGATGTGCAGCTGATATCAATAATGTGAGGATGTGACTTGATATGCTGATCCAACAATTGTCCAGGTGAGAGCCCTGGTCCCTCCAATAGCTACCTTTCAGTTCATGCATTTGACATGCATGTTTGTTTCTATAAAAATATAGGAACTGAAAGAGGAACAGTGAATTATCAGATTTAATTCTAACATGGCGCCAAGGCACATCTGGGACACAAACTCAAACATGCACGGGGTTTCAGAGGTGTTCCCTCTGTAGCTGAAATTTAACTGTAGGTTAAATAGCTTTCCTACCCACATGCTTCTAACTCTGACTCCTATAAATGCTTCATTCATGACTGATTTGAAATAGGAAGCTAAGTTTAAATGCCAAAAATAAAGATAATGAATCCATCTTAAGTGTAATTCATGTCAAAAAATACTTTGGAAGTTGTGAGTTGCCGATTTTGTCAAGTTAAACTTTTCTTTATACATACCTCAAGGAAATTTCTGGTTTTGCTTTTATCATCTCTTGGAAGTAGGAAGGTAAGATGTTTCTTTTTGCTTTTATTAACTCTCGTTATATTGACTTTTTAAAATGCTTGACCTTTACTACTGCAACTATTCCAGTTTTGTATTTACATTTCTGTGGGTAATAAGCAGACATCACATCTTCATATATCCGAAGGTAAGCATAAACTGCTATTTGGTTTAAAATAAAGGGAAAAGGAAAAAAAAATCCTTTTAGCTTCTATACCCCCAGGCTTTAGAAATCAGAATTAACAAAGCTTTTACCCATTCAAGAAATGCCTAGTGCCTCACAAACTGAAAGGATGTTAATTAAGTGCTCATATGCCTCTAGTAACCATATTAAACTGAGAAAGGAAAAATATCTTTACAGAAAATGTATAGTTTTATTTTTTTAACATTCACCCTTGGCTGCAGCATATCTTGATGGAACTCTATTTGCACAAATGTATTATATGAATACAAATTTGATCACCCTGGAATGCAGAGCAGAAGTGTGGTAAAAGGTCATGCAGAATTTCTTACCTAGAAATACAGCTTTAGGAGTCAGACACAAGGCTCCTCCATGACCTTTCCACCCTGTTTCCATTTCATGATCCAGCTGTATGGATATAGGAGTACCCAGCTGCATGCCTCCTTGATAAGATAGAAGTATGTCTCTCAAGGCTCAGGTGAGTGTCAGAACATTGCAGGACTCCAGACACCCTTGGCCATTGTGAATAACAGCAGGTGTGTTTGACATGAGTTACCTTTCCTCGTGCTTCAGATATGAGAACAGTATTTGCCTTGAATATTGTGCGCAGTTTTGGTCAGCACCATTTAAGAAAGATATGAAGTTATTAAGAGTGTCCAAAGGAGGGCAGCGAGGATGGTTAAGGGGCTGGAGGGGAGCAGTACAAGGGGTGGCTGCAATCATTTGGTCTGTTCAGCCTGGAGAAGAAAAGACTGAGGGGAGACCTAATTGCAGAGTACAACTTTCTCGTGAGGGGAAGAGGAGGGGCAGACACTGATCTCTGCTCTGTCATGACCACTGACAGGACACAAGGGAATCACCTGAAGCTGTGTCAGGGGAAGTTTAGGCTGGATATTAGATAAAGATTCCTGGGCACTGGAACAAGGTCCCCAGGGAAGTGGTCACAGCACCAAGCCTGACAGAGTTCAAGAACCATTTGGACAGTTCTCTCAGGCACATGATGTGACTCTTGGGGACACCCTGTGCAGGGCCAAGAGTTGGACTTACTGATCTTTGTGGGTCCCTTCCAACTCAGCATATTTTCTGGGGGATTTTAAAGCTTGACCTGGGACAAGTAACTGCAAATTTTCATTATCCCATCTTAAGTTTTCTCAGTATGTACTTCAGACTTAACTTGAGTCATAAATTCAGGTCCAATGTATTATAAACAGTTTTAAGGCTAAGATAACAGAAGTCTTTTTTTTAATGAAATACTTTATAAGATTTTAAAATTCAAACAGCTATCTCAGCTATTTGAATAGTGAAGATCAAAAACTTGTATCCATGCTGCTTTTTTAATTAAAATTTTACCCAAAGGAAAACAGTATTCAACAGTATGCCAGTTTCCTCTCTCCAGAAATTGTATAGTGAATTGTTTGCACATACCATAAGGTGCCCCAGCGTCTTGGGTTTTCATATGGTAACTGACTGATCTCTTTTTCCTGCTGTTATGCTTTTGACCTGAATTAATTGATATTAGTAATAGCATTCAGACTGTACTGATTACCTAAACAGGTAGCAAAAACAAAAATGTGAAGGACAAGGTCATAGTGTGCATTCACTTGCAGACAATGTGTCATTGGTTTAATGTCACTCATGGAGAAAACTCACTGGATTCTAAAATATGAAAGTTATTTTGGGAAACACTAATACTCTAATTTTTGTCTATGAGTGCCACATTAAACTAAATATAGTTTAAGATTGGCAATAGCTATGCAAACAAAGCAGCTTTAAGTTTGAAAAGACTAACTCTTTTTTAATGTCTCTATATGACATAAAACACATCTTACAGTGTCCAGAGAATCTTCATTTCAAAGCACAAAAAGGTTGAAGAAATTAAACTGACAGGAAATGGAAGATTTTGTTTAAAATTGTCTCATTGCACATATGTTCATTAAAATAATTCAATTTATGACAAATACAAAAGTATTTGAAACTATCTTTAGAGGTATTGCAAACAGCATGATCTTGGCTAAATCTCAGTCTGCCATTTTTATTATAATGTTAAACATTTGTTTTTTCACATAATTTAAATACTTTATCTGTTTCTTTCTGAAGTCTCTTTTTTCAACATAAATAATGGAAAAGTTCTACTAAAAACACTTTTAGAATGATCACTGAGTTTGTAGCAAGAGGATGATTATGGATCTGAAATATAAGGCAAATAAAAAATGAGAAAAGAAAATGCAGAGTAGAAATGAACAATTAAGGCAAAAAGAAAGCAAGTGAATGAGTCCCCCAAAAAGTAGAAAGCTAAAAAGGGTTAGAAAAAATATTGAAGACCATATAAATTAAAAAGTACTAAGAATGATATTTTGTCATGAAACAGAGAGATGACATAGCTGGTTAAATGGCCCCCTGTTGCTCATTCCTTTCTGTTGCCTCATCTTTATCATATGTTTTGGCTTTTATTTTTCCTTAAGCTTCACAGAAGACTCCCTCCCTTTTCTGTCTATATTAATTCTTACATTAATTTTTTATGTCTGCTGTCCTTCCTTTTTTGTTATTTCTCTATATTTCTCTCATTTTCTACTCTAAATTTCATGTGACCTGCAATATAGTTTACCTTTTCATAGCAACATAATTTATCTTTTTCATATAATTTTATATCTTAAGTGCTTGACATTATTAAGTTAGAACTCCAAAGAAATATAGGCATTATTATAAAAATCTTTAAAATAATAATCATAATGACATTTGTGGTTTTCCCTCCAGATGTCTAATTTCTTAATTTGCCTCAAATGACTACAGTAGTTGTTCTCTAAATCCTACCTTTCTTAATGAATTATTCTACAATTAGAATCTCTAAACATTTACATTAAAAACTGGATGCTGGAAAAACATGGATTTTAAGACTTACAGAAAGTCTTGGCTCCTTATCAAAGAAGCTGCAACAAGAATTTTTGAACTTTTATTATAAATGGCTTTTTATTCCTAGGAAAAAAAATCACAAATCAGTTTAAAAGGAAGAGGTGAAAAAGCCTGTTTATCTTGTTTTCCTTTTCTTTCCTTTATACTTTAAAAGGAACCTAACTGGTGGGGGCCCAAATCCCCTGGAAAACAAATCCAGACCCCATTTCAGAAGAAATAGGAGCAAATGTGCAGTGCAATGCTGGAAGTCTCTAATGCTGTATTAATAGTTACAGAGTGGATGAGTTACTTACAGTTACTTACTCCACCACATATCACAACACTAATTACTGTTCAGATAGATGGTATTATTGCACACAGGATCTTTCTACTGTTCAGATAGATGGTATTATCGCACACAGGATCTTTCACTGCTTGAATCCATAAATAAATAGACATGCCCAGGGCACACCAAAGTAAACTCTGACATCCTAATAAAACTAGCAGAAGAGAAGCACACTTGACATTTAAATTGCCTTGAAAGATTTGATTAAACCAAAATACATATAAAAAGATCCCAAACCTTAAGAGAGGAACTTCAGTGTTCACTGTTTTGTCACTGGAAGACACAAATATTTATCATTCTTTTTTTACATGGTTACAGAAAGAAGAAGAATAAAAATCAGACTGGTTTCCTGGGAAAATTAAGTGATGACAGTATTTGAGACAAAGTTCTATGCCTGCTGTCACCAGGGAAGATGCAACTTGGGGATAAACACATGAAAGCAATATTTCATTACAATATTCTTACTTTTTTAGAGAACTTTTGCTGGTGAATGACTATTCCATTAAGGGAAACATCCTTTTGTTCTTTCATGGTGATCTAGAAAAGTCTTAACAAAACTAGAATTTAGGGAGGTCCTAAAAATAATTTTGCAGTTTCACAATAACTACAATGGTGCATAATTGGGGTTCCAGTGGAAAGACTGATAGATATAAATTCATCAGTGTAACAATGAAAGGAGAATGTAAGTCTGAATGAAGGTAGCTCCTGCTCATTCTCATAGCTGGTAACAACTGCTAAGATGAAATGTATAGATGTACCATTATCAAAGGGCACATTACACACAAAGTTCAGCCAAAATTTAAAGATATGTAGGTCTACTTAAAAGATTGGAATTGTGCTGATATAATCTGTACGTGGACATTGCAGCTAACACAACTAATCTACAAATGAGGATTCAATTCCTTGAATTCACTCTGACTCACTGACTCACCTGTGCACTGTTAATGGCCTGGCCCTGTGTAGGAGAAAAACAGCAACAGTCCAAGTTAGAGTTAGTGTGCTTCCAGTTGAGTAAGAAGATGAAGAGGTCATATGTTAGAGTTTGTTTTGCATGTCTCTTTATTAAAGTAAAAAAAGAAAAAATCATAAAATCATGGTTTGTTGTTGTGTTGTTTTTTTTTTTTTTTTGGAGGGGTATGGGGAGAGGCAGGCAGGGCAGGACACTGCTATGTTGATATTGGAGGAAGATTTTTGTCATATAAAATACTTAGATAGGATAAAAGTGATAGTAGCACATTTACAAACTGTATATCCACCAGTGTTCCAAGATTGAACAAAGTTATGCAACATTACCTGTAGAGTTGAAAAAGAGAAGCTTCTGTGTATGAAAAGATGTTGTGGTTTTGCATACACCGTACACCTTAACAGCTCCCCACACAGAATTGTCTTTCTAAGTGATGTTTTGCTATAAATTTTAGTTGAAAATAGGCACACAAAGGATAAAATATATGTATAATTTATTGTGTTGAGATTCTACCCATCCAAAATATGCATTCATTTTTTTTTTCCTCTGATGGAACATATTTGTTTAAAAGACTGGATTTTTTTCATGCAGAGTTACTGGATTGACCCATTTGCACTTTTAAGGACACTCACCTTCTCTGAAATTACAAGAATTGTCAAAGGCAAAATTTGTAGGACCCCCAGTACTCTGCAAACAGTATAGTGACTCCATAGAAACATTCTTACTCCAGGACATCTTAAGATTTATGAAGTCGTGTTTCTTAATTAATAGGGTGAATTTTAAACATAGTGTATGATGTTGGTCAAGCAAGCCCTGTCAACATCAATGGGAGTAAAAGATCTTAGCATAGCTTTGAAATTTTACCTCTAACTAATATCAAAAGGGCTTTATTCCCAAGTGATCAGATACTGCATAGCATGTATAAGATCAGATTATTTGAAATATGCTTTCTTAATCAAAGTTTTAATCATGTATTGCTTGCACTAGAACAATTATAAGATTTTACTTATAAACAACTTGGAGCCATTTAGTACCTTTCCATGTATCTTCTTCTCCTTTTCCACGATAAGGAATGCAATAAGCCTTGCATAATGTTTTACCAACTATTATCTGGAAAAGCAGAAAGAGGGAAATTTGTCGGACAATGAGAAAAGTGGTTGTGCTGAAGGTATATGTGAAAACATATATAGTATAATATATTTGAAAAAGGTTTAGGGTAGAATAGAATAATATATTAAAATATTTTTGAGGCGTTATACCTTTTTACACAATTATTTTTAACATTTAGCTAAGATGACCTTTCTGTATGGGGGTGTTAACTTCAGGTGGCATTGAAAATAACTTTTGAATGTCCACCCTGAAAATTCAGTTTTTCTTAGTCATTTTGGTTTAGACAAATTGATCCAGTCACTCAAAATTGTCAATGGCATATATAGATTAACTAATATGCTATCTGCTAATGACCAGTCAATTTTGGTTTAATGATTGAGATAATTTTTTTCATGGGCATGTGGTAAAGTATTCTTCCACTGATATTTTAGTACCAAGGTTAAACATGAATGAAGGAATTCCTTTTAATGGAGTTACTATATTAAAATATTTCTTGGCATTTCTGAAAATGATGTGTTCAAAGATGGAGTTATCAATTTCTCCAGGTAAGGGTGCAAAAATGTAAGTAAATGTTCAATGGGAAAATAATCAGGACAAGGAAGTTCTGCTACTTTGAAGAAACTTGGAATTATTTTTTTCCAACTCAGTTATAATAAAATATGTCTCAGTTGTGTGCTGTTACCAGGAGACAGGATTCATAGTTAATGGTTGCTGACAAGAAGCAACCTGCTGCAATCACATATAAGCATTCTCCCAAATTTACTTGAAGATAATTAGATTCTTTGCTTTGAATTTGACAGGCTTTGAATCAAGACTAAGCAGATAAAATAATACAATAATGCACAAATTTCACTTATTCTTTGTCAATATTTTGTTTTGTACAGGTAGCCTATACATATAGTATGTAGTTTTAGAACCTTATTACCTGAGGGAAAACTTGGCAAAAAACTAAACCACCCACAACAAACAGGTAAAACCAAAAATCCCCAAATAATTAGGTCATGCAAAACTTTATAAATGTCAAAAATTACTTAGCTTACCTGAAATTAACTCAACCAGAAACAATTCCAGCTTCCTGACACTGATTGCATTAAGGAGTCAAATTTTCATAAGGATTAACTGTTTATGATACTCTCAGACAAAGCTTTAAGCATTAACACAATCCCACTTAATTACAGGACTATGTAATCCATCCCTTTGATGGATTTGGATTTAGATGACACATTTTATAAAGGACAATTCTTTTCTATTTGTGTTTAATTCTCTTGTTTTTACATCAAACCACATACTTTGTCCTACTTCTCAACATAATTTGCCTTACTCTTCAAGTAGCGAAACTGAGGTAGTGAAATTGAAGTAAATACAATATCTATTAATTTGGGCCAGCACTTTTACTTGGAGTGTGATTGTTTGGGGTTTGTTTGTTTTGTTTTATTTTTCCAATTAACATTATTTATACATGTAAGTATAGAGTTTGATAGTAGCAACATCCTTCCATCCATCCATCCATCCATCCATCCATCCATCCATCCATCCATCCATTCTTTCTCATGTGCACACACACTCACACACATACATATTTTTTACACTGCTCTGCATGCACAGAACAATATATTCTATGTATTTTGTACACTTTACATCTATACACTTCTATCAGCTGCATGGGGCCTCTGTTCTGAGCACTGGGACTGCCCTGTATAGGACCCACTGAAGAACATGGCTGTGCCCCAAAGCAAAAGGGGTGATCCCCTAGGGTAAACAGGCTTAAGAAAGTGCAAAAAACCACACAAAGGAGAGAAGAATGAGAAGAGAGAAAATTATTGTCAATTCAAAATCATTCAGATTTTGAGTGAGAAACTAAACAGTTTCAGTGAGAAACTAAGCCAAAAACTGCAAGCATTTACATAACAAAAAGATTACCTGGGAACATTGCAGAAGTTAAATAGCTTGAAATATATATTTTGAAGGACAAATATTCCAGAAATCTATATACTTAGAAGAGGAAATTAATCCTTCACCTCAGATTAGTTAACTATATGTATTGATTTTATAGGAGGAAAAAGAAAATGTGGGTGTTGCATCCTCGGTTGGGTTCAGATTAGATGTTCTGATAAATGTTAGTTAGCCGGTTCCATGTACCCCCATCTCCCCTGCACAATGGTCCACTCCGGGTCACTTTCCATTGGAGCTTCCCCACGTCAGTCTTGTAACCACCCCCTGTTCATTCCTGAAACTTCCATGTCGGTTACCCCATCCCTGTATCCCTATTCGTTCGGAAACCTGTATCCACCCCTGTCATGTTCCTGTTGGTTGCCATGGTCCAGGTCACCCCCCATGTTGCCTTCTCCATTGGGCGGGAGGGCTTCCGCCCGTGTCTGCCCGCCCCCTATAAAACTCCATGCACCCCTTTGTGTTGCTGCCATCTTGTCCACGTGGGCATTTGGAGCGGTCGCTGCTCTCCACCGCAGCACCACGCGGCAATAAAACTTCTCAAGCCAACCTCAGGAGAGGGTGTGCCTCCTTTGCCTCTTTACGTCATCCCAGCATCAGTTACACAATGCAGCAGCCCACACGGAGGCTCAGCGCTAGAGCCTCCAAACCAGCGGCAGCCCCAGACTCCCGGGTGGTACGCTGAGCCTAGCCAGGCTCCCCGAGCCACCCAGGACTGGGAAAAAGAACTCAAGCCACGTTTGGGAAAAAAAAATTACCGTAATATCTTCTGTATCACGTGCCTCTTCTAAAGAGAGTGAGAAAATTTATACGGTCTGATGTCCACTTCAGTCTGAAAAACTAAGTTTAGAAACCATGTGCTTTTTCATACACTGATATGAAGTGAAATAGCTCGTTGGAATGACTGATGGCTTCTATCTTCATATTTCCACTTACAGAAATTTTCAGAATAACAAAATTCCTTAACTAGTTCCAACTTCTGTGTGTGATAATTTAGTTGTTAAAGTAGCTTGACTGTAAAGACAAGTAACGGTTTACTTTCACTGCTGTATATTTCCAAAAAAATAAAAGGAAAAATCATTACATGTCAGCAGAACAGTTTTAGACAAACAAAAATCTGCAAGTAACTAAGGTCATGATATTTTTTCCCATCATCTGTACAGTTAAATATGTGTAAAAAGAATCCAAACACCTAAAAGTTAATTCCACTTAGTCTAGACTAGTTGTGACTTTATGTAAATAAATATTATAGACCAAGGTTTCCTAATCATTCCATTATTATGAGGATATTCCTATCATTCCAGTATTCCAGTATTATGAGGACATTCCTAATAAGGAATGTCATCATTATTCACCTCATCTCTCTTAATAAGTGTAGATTAACCAGAATAACTAAAAGAATTAACTTTTTAAATTGTTCATTCAAAAATAATCCATTAACTTGATGTAGTGAACGTGATCTCTTAGCTAGTTCTATGTGTCATACAAATATTTTTTTATTTTCACAGAGTATAATACAACATGTCTGAAACCTGTTACATTTCTTTGTGATGAATAAGTTTACACTGCTTTCAAACAACTGTAAACTTGAGTGTTTCTGTCATGTTCTTCTTGCCAGGAAATTAAGATCTGAAGTAAGCAACACCTTGCCATAACACTGGCCATGCTACGAATAAGCAAATATCCAATTTGAATAAGAGGGGGGGAAAAAAAAGATAAGATGTTTTGAAACAACAGATAATCCATGCAGGAGTCTTCAGTTCTCTCTGGGTTGTATAACATTGCAATATATTATCAGCCTCACTTAACTATTTATTCTTCCCCAGAGTACCTAAACTCCTGATTAATTTAGAAGTACTGTTAAAGTTACAGTTACCAAAATAACATGTGTTTAATATTTGACTTAACTGCCTTAAGGTTGCTCCAAGAGATGTGAGTGTAAAAGAAAATTAATCACATTTAATTTAAAATTTAAAACAAATTTGTAAAATTTAAAACAAATAATTTTTTTTTTTTTTAGCTTTCTCTGAAAACTGTGATGAAACAAAGATTAAAGATATGTATAGAAGATATGTATCTTCAGTCCAGAATATAGATGCATTGGGTCTGGGCAATAATAGAACATCTGTTGTGGCTGGATGTAGAAGTTGACTGAAATTAGGGACTAGACTAGAAACAATAAAATAATGCAAAATAAAGATCTCTGATACAAATATTTTATTTTTCCAAAGAAATAAAGGTAGATTCATGTTAGCAATGTTAGTATGAGCATAGCCATCATATACTTCTCTCTCTAGCCAGTGGAAGGAAGTTAACATTAAGATCCTAAGGATGTTACGGCAAAATAAGGCATCCTTAAAAGGACCACTTTTTCATCCTATCACAGAGGAGCCATTGGCATGACTCTGTTCCTAATTAGGTGTTAATTCTTTGCTTTTATGTAGAATTTGGCTCATTAGCAGGTAAAAACTTCAGGCAACTCTGCTTAATTTTTTCTCATAAAACTTTGTAAGAGAAATTTAAGAATGACCAATCCAAATCAAAATTCAGCAGACAAAACAATGAAAAAAATCTTTATTTGTAGAACAATACTTGGAAAGACCTCTTTAGTGGAATAGAAGGAGTAACACAAGGATATGAGATAAATTAATTTAATCATAAATTATAGTGAGGTGTAGCCTGAGTACAGCTCACTTCAGGCATTCATTAAATCTTATGCTGATGTTCCTATTGTGGACGACAAAGACCAATGCAAAGGTTACTGGCATTCTTCTGGGCTATAAGTGCAAAACAGTAGTCTACTTTCTCCAGAAGGTTTTGCTTACTTAATCAAGATGTAGTAAAGCCTTTTTAGTTTATGTTCCAGGCTGTACATGTATATTGCCTGAAATTACTTGATTCTATGTGAAACTTGTCATGTAGAAGACCCCAACCAACTAATAATAAATATGAATCACATTACAAAAAAATGCCTTTGAAATTTTTCACTGATATTTAATAATGATGATACTTCTGAAAATGTAGTGGAAAATTATATTTCTCCAGCCATGTCTTGGTTTAGACAAACAAATATAAAAATAGAATATCTATTCAAAGCACACATCCTCCTTCTAAGTCTTTTACTGCTAAATCAGATCAGAACAGAAAGGTCCTAGTAGCCAATCTCAACAAATTTATTTGTGTTTCATTAATATGAATTCAATGATTAGTGCCCTTAGTCTCCGTTCTGCTGCAGCTCAAGCAAACAAAAGAGAGCAGAAAGTGTCTAGCCTTTTGTTGCTTCTTTTCTCTCCGACTTCCTTGTTTTCGCCCGGCTCCTCTTTCCTGGGGCGCTAGCCAGGAGCTTCCAGGAGCAGCCGGAGAGAAGCAACAAACACCTTTGTGGGTTCGTTTGATACAGGTAGAGCTATTTAGAGAGCGCGATCAAGACCGGGATAAAGAGACTCAAGAGATTGGACACTTGTTGTGCAGTCCAAAGTAGGTTGTATTTGGTCGAACGCCACACGTACAAGTGACAATGATCAGGGGTCGAGACACAGGTTTTATTGGGGAAAATAAGAGATAAGGTGAAACCAATAAAACAATGCCCAGTATGAATACATTATAGGTAAAATCCAATGGGAATAGCTTCAGGGGGAAGGATGAATACATGTAAAAATACAGAATAGAAACTCCAGCTTTAGGTTTAGGAAACAGAAACTCCCATCTCAAATTCACAAAGCCTTTTTGCTCCGTTTGCGTAGCTGTACACTACAACAGCCTTTGTAAAAGTCATAGTGCTGAGCCTCTTGATTCACAGGCAAATATCACATTTCACAAACTATTGTGCCAAAACAAATAAATGGTTGTTGATGTGAGAAAACCCCTAAATAAATAGAAAAGAGAAAAAGGTATGACTCACTTGCCTCATTTTGTGTATCCCTTATCTAGATGTCGATGCCTAAGATAACAGTTCAATTTTTCTTTATAGTGAATGGACAGAAATAAGAATTTTTAATGTGATTTCACTATGTATTGCTTGAATGACTACAGATACCTATAGTTTGTTTAGATAAATGTCATTCAAGATATCTGCAGACTGGTGGATTAGAAATATGAGTTATTTCTAATCCACCTTAAAGTATTTATAAAAAATTAGCAAAACCAGAAATTATTCACTGGGTAATCTAGCTAACACTTTGTCAAAGCACTTAGGATGATTATTCAAAAATATACTAAATGTACAACAAATGCTGACAATATGGGCTTGGTGAGCTGTAAGATGTCTTGTATTTTATTATTTGCCTTGGTATGAAAGTCAAAACTTGCTATACATAAAATGTGAATGAGTTCTACTGAATACTGAAACCTTATAGATAATAATTTTGGATTAGTTATTCCTTTTCCCAGTATTGGTTCCTTTGGGTTTTTCATAAGCAAACATACTCATCTAAAAGCTTGATTTGGATGAGGAGAGAAAAGACAAAAAGAGAAAGTTTTGCAGAAAGTCTTAGTTTTAATAGATGTCAATTTGTGTTCCTGTCTGTCTTGTTAGTGCACTGAAGACTCAGGCAGGACATGTGGAAACAGCAGCAGTCACAAATGGGCAATTGTTTTGAGTCATTAACCATTAACATTTCAGTCTCTCACAATGGGATACATATTTTAGAAAAATCTTGAGTTCTAAATCCCCCAAAACAGACTCCTCTTTATCAGATAATTTACATTGCATATTTTAAAACTGTGATAATTTTCATAATTATTTAATATATCTCAGACTTTAAGTGATTCTCCTTATAGTTATAGGACTATTATTCCTGCTTGGACAAATACCTTCAGCCTCAAAATCATTGTTAAAAGGAACAATGTTGTGTAAAAACACTTTATTTGAAAAGTTAAAGAAATATATACTAAAGAAATATTTTTACATGGACTTTGAAAAAAGGGTATTTGAGTGACTTACAGAGAAGTATAACTGGTTTTTTGTAGAAGTGCAAAAATCACTGTTACATAGGGCCAAAGCTCTGGAATATGTTTGTCCAAATGGTAAATTATTTCTCTTCCCTGAGCCAAAACATACCTATACCACATGGACCTGTATTTCAACTGGTGTTTCAAATATGAATCAGGTTCATATAAATAAATGATAGCTTTTTGGTAGACCTAGAAAAGAAGTATGACATATTTTCTCCTTGTACTTAATGTGACAGGGAACAGGTTTTTGGTAAGGAGCATACCTATTTAGTTCCTGGGAGATATAGCTGGACATATTCAGCCTTGTAATAGTCTGAAAACTCTTCATAGTAAACCTAATTAAATATTGCAACTGTTTACCAAGTGACATATAAGACCTCCTTACAGACTCTGATATAGTTTAACAGCTTCAAAAAATTCTTTAAAAACTCCAACTCCAGACAGTTTTACATTTTCTGTTACGTTGGCCATACTACATACAACCTTCTAAAGCGTTCTAGTCATGTGTGTTTCCTTGCACAGATCTGTGAAATACAAATACCTTTAAACTGTTTTAATCTCAAAGACTTATATAATGATAGATATTATAATCACATCCATCAGGGATTTCTCTTTATATGTTCTTCCCCCTCACAGAGTATTTTGTTGATATATTCTCAGATGTAGGGATTATGCTGCCTGTCTTTGAACAACCAGATTTGGACCACAGCAATACAGGAGTTGAATCAATGATGGGAATTACAATTTTATTTTTTTTATGTGTCTTGCATGCAGGTGTGAAATCACATTTGTCATTGGAAAGATAGGCAGAGAGCTTGCTCTTCCTGGTACTGCAGGGACAATTTGTTCTTAAGGGGATAATTTAGGTTACTTGCTCAACTTCCTTGCAGCCAGGTGGCATGGAAAATGTTATGAATGCATTAGGAAAATAAATGTGCCTCTGATCAGCCTCCAATACACAGACTGGTCCAGATCTACACTGCTGAACTCTTTTCACCAGTAAAGAGCAGCCAAAGGCAAATTGATCCCAAGCCATGGAAACTCCCAGGTAAAGTCTGGGAATTGTGTAAGAGATTGCTAAATATCCTGGAGAAAAACCTGAGCTTCAAGCCACTCTAGCAGTTTGACATGGGTAGGCAACAACACTTTTGTGCTGGTGCTCAGAAACGGTTACATTTGTTAGCATGGGTGCAGGTTCAGGCAGCTTAAGAAGGGGTGGGAGTGAAGCTAAGAGCTGGGCAGAGGGGTTTGATCTCCAGGGGAAGGGGGGTGGCAACCAGGGATACCAATCCAGTGAGGGGACAAGGAAAGGAGAAACCAAGGGAAGTTGAGACACAGAGGTCCGTTTGGGAGTCTGTCTTTTTCCCCCCAGGAGTACTGACTCTATGGTAAGTAGTTACTGCTGTTGCCAGGGCCGAGGACTTGGGAAATGACTGAGGCAGGAGAATTCATGGGATGCTACAGTCTCCTGCATCTTCCTGTGGTAATTCATTTTTTCAACAAGAAATATTCTAAAACAAATCACAAAGTCCAACATGAACATAGCTGAGTAAAATGTAGTGTTCTCTGATAGATAAGAAATTAGTGTAGACCCAATGATCCCGTTTTGGCATTAACCACTATGGAATAGGTTTTTCAAGAATTAATCATCACACTTGACTGCTTTTTGTCACATATTCAAAGAACATAGAGAAATACATTAAAATGCTGTGTCTCAGTTTACCCTTTCTAAGACAATACTTCCTGACCTCACAAAAGCACTGTGATGTTCATGCTCTGACTTTTCAGAATTGTAGGAACAAGAGCTTCAAATTAGTGGTATAGCTGGTCATTTGAATGCAAATTCACAAGAACAGCATACTCAAAACCTGTCTACAACATTGCTTATCTGCCTTTATTGTGATGACTTTGACACTACTGGTCTTTATACTTGATGAGACATGCTTCTGTTTAGGAATTCTAAAATGATGAGAAAAATAATACAAGCTAAAAATTCAGGACAAATGCTTATAGCCTTTCATGGGTCAGTGCTACATATCAAATCGATGAAATGTTTGCTGAAAACCCATAGTAAATGGCAAATCAATTCACCAATCTCTTCAGCAATGTTTTCATCCCTAGCCTATGCAGCCAAATGATTAGGTACATACTCATTATTTTATGTCTATCATTTCAAGGAGTCAATGAGTGATGTCTCTTAATAATTTGAGAATACAAAAATAAAACCTTAGCCCAAGTGATCAATCTCTGGCAAAAAATATGACTTGGCTGAAAAATCCAGAGAGCAGCTTAGCAAGATAGAGAGAGGCCATCATGAATTAGATGATGTACCTTCTACAATATTACGACTAATATTTAGATAACAGTTACTTATATTTCTTCACAGCATGCTCTGAGATAAAATTAATTTGAGAACTTTTGAAACATCTCAATATTACCTAAACAAACAAAATGCTTTTAAAATTTACATGATAAACAAGCTAGGCTAAGTCTTAAACTGTATATAGAGGTGAATTGTCATTGCAAGGCATTTTGATAATATCTAGTAACAATTACTTGAAAATTAATTATGTCTGAAATATCTAGGACTGCAAAGGACCTGCTGGGCAATGCAGTTTATTATTGCTTGGCAATCCATCCTTGTCTCTTACAAGATACTTCTAAACATAACAAATTCTTAAAACTTAGCTTCTTTTATCATCAAAGTTTTTTCATTATTAAGCATTTCCAAAATCTTCTTTTACTGAAGAATAAAGACTTTTTTTTCTTTCTTCAGGCCATTTAAATGCATTTGTTGCAACAGAATTTCATTGTCTATTATTTTCCAGAGAAAATTGTCATCTGCTGTTGAGATTGTATTTTGGGCTGAGCTGTACTCCATGTTTACGTCACAGACACTACAGAACTTAAAGGGAGGTAGTTGTTCATATATTCTTCCAGCTCCCTGAAGATTACATTTTGCATCAAGCTTTCTGCTGCAATGTCTGCATTCCTTTGCAATCTAAACCTCGCTGAAATATGCCCACCATATGAACATGTCTTTTGTATCCTGCAAGAACAGCTGTAATGCCAAGGTTCTTTTCAGCTCACCTGGTGTACTGTGTCCTACAGGTCTGGAGTTGCTGATAAACCAGTCTCCACTGTGCTAGTCCTCTCTGAAGCTGCTCTAGTTTGGCTTCCTCTTTTCCCTAGCATGGAAACTCTATGGAGTTCTCCAGAGAGATTTTCAACAATGTCTTGATAGACAGCAATAACATTTCACACAATTCCCATGTATCCTTTGACTGAAAAGATGCGGCCCGTTTATTTTGTAGCCAATTCAATGATCTGGTTGAAAAATATGAAGTTTTCACTAGAAGGGCTTGTAGTAGTGCCCACTGATGTCAAGAAGGGTAGAATTTTCTCCCAGAACTGCTCCTGGACTGAAAGATACTAAAAGAATCAAAAAGTAAACTAAGTGAGAAATGGTCCAAATGTGTGGGGGTTAGTATATATGTAGAATCACAAATGTTTTAATTTTTTTTTTTAAGTTAAACATTATGAAACAGGTTGCCCAAAGAGGTTGTAGAGTCTCCTTCTGTAGTTATTCAAAAGCTGCCCAGAGACTATCCTGAGTAACATGCTTTAGGAGCCCTGGCTTGAGCAGAGAGGTTGGATGAGATGACATCCTATGGTCATCTCACTTGCAACCTTACTTATTCTGTGATTCTAGGATTATCTCATCAGACTTTTACGTAAAATGAAGGACTCTGAATGTATGTATTATGTTTGCATTTTGCCAGTGGCTTGTGCACTGATCAGTAATAAATAAAAGTTGCTTATTCTCCTATAGAACAAAGGTTTTGTTTCTCTATTTTGTCTCTGCATTTAATCTATCTGTGAAAGATTTATTTAGCCTCTATTGGAATGTGGGCGCTGACCCTGGCTGGCAAGTAAGCACCCACCAGCAATTCACTTACTCCTTGCTCTGTCACAGGATGGGGGAGAAAAAAAAAACAAAAGGCAGAAAAAACTCATTGGTCATGATTAAGATAATTTAATAGGTGAAGGAAAGAGGAAAAGAAGCACAACAAACAAAGAATGCAAAGGCAATGTTCGCCACCTACTACAAGCAAAACAATGCCCAAATAGTCCTCAGCAGTGACTACTTTGGAAAAACTATGCCCCAGGTTTTGTTGCTGAATATCATGTTATATGGCATGGAAGAGCCCTTTGGTAAATTTGTCCCAGTTGTCTTATGTCCCATCTCCTACCTGGACTACTAACTGGGGGGACAGAGTGAGAAACAAAGTAGGTCTTGATGCTGTGCCAGCGCTTTTCAGCAGTAGAAAAAGCATCAGTGTGTTATCAACACTTTTAGTCATAAATTAAAACACAGCACCATACAGACTGCTATAAGAAAGTTAACTCTACCTCAGCCAGACACACTACGGGGGAAAATTTTGTTTTGTCATCCATAATGTTCATTTTCTCTTCACAGCCTATAATTCCTCTCAAAAATTCACTATTAATAGCATCAATTTTTATATAGTTCATAGCAAATTCTTTATTCTACCCTTAGTATATTTAATTTTAATTTGTTTCTGTGCTGCTTGCTGAAATGTATTTTTCCTACTGTAATTATTCCTGAGAAAAAGTATTCTTCTGCCTTGTAGATTTCACTAGAGCCTCCACTTCTTTCTGTTCTTCAGGACCTTTCTTATATGAGAGTAGTCATTACAAATGGTAGTAGCCCAAGCCCATTTTGATTTCTGTTAGGTCCATCTTCCCACTAGGCTTCATCTATTAAAAAAATTTTTCCATTTGGTAATCCTAAACACTTTATTACTGCAATGAATTTTCTAAAGAGAGAGACAACATATAAGTAGTGTGCAAGTCCGCAAAACTTCCTCTCTTTTGTCTAAAAAAAGGGTGCTGAAGTGGTGCTCTAGAAATGATAATAAATGTAAACCAGAGAGAGTCAGATGAGACTGGTATGAAAGTTGTGAAGGTCTTTTTCAAAAGTCTGATTTTTTTGAGTATTTGAAAAAACATTTTTCCCCAGAATATTTTTTTTTAATGATCAAAGTCAGCTAAAGAGTATTGTATACAAATAAAGTCCCTACCTGAATTTTTAAGCCATAGTAAATTTTTCTTTCGCTTTTCCCCTTTGAATTCTGGATCTACATTATCTCATTTTCTTTTAACAGTCATGCACAACTCCTTCTATTTCATCTCACTCGGTAATATTTTTGCTTACACAGGTTTCTTTTGGGTTTATATTTTTGTGTAATTGTCTTCTTTTCCACCTCTAAAGATAGGATCATTCTTATCTCAGTTGGAAAAAACTCTTCTGTCTGCTATTCAGTTTTCTCATTTCAGATCTAGTAGGTTGTCGTTCTCCACAGTTTTAGTCCTTCTGACTAACATTGCAGTAACTTGGCATCTGCTTGCTTTGTGCACAAAAATTTAATTTGCCTTTCAGCTTTGAAGCTCTGAGCACAGTCCTGATCTTGCTCACACCTCTGCACTCATTTACCTCTGGATCTTTTCGCTCCATGAAGACAGCTTTCTTAAATCTTTCTAGCCAATTCTCCACATAGTGTCTGCATATCTTTTGTGTCTCCTCCCTTAGATGTGGGAGAGAAACTATCTTTTAATGAGCCAATTTACTAGTTCTTTTCACTCACTTTTCTTTCCAGTTAAGAAAAAAAGAGATAAAGCATTTTTCATGTCTTAAAATATAATTTAATATCATTTATCCACAAAAGCATTTTTGAATCCTCTACTGCAATGCAATTACAGAAATTAGCGTTAAACAAAATATAATAAACTAAATGAGAAGGGACTGTCTATAAAGAACAAGGTTGATGGGAAGGTTTAGATGCACAAGACTACTTAAAACCCTAGCTGCCACATAATTATCAGTAGCCAAGGTTTTTACAAAATATAGCAGGAAAATATACTGCATATAATTCTAGAATGTAGAAGTTAATCAAAGAAAAGAAAAGAAAAGAGAAAAGAGAAAGAGAGAAAAGAGAAAAGAGAAAAGAGAAAAGAAAAGAAAAGAGGGAGAGGGGAGGGGAAAGGGGAAGGGGATGGGGAAGGGGATGGGGATGGGGAAGAGGAAGGGCATGGGCAAGAGCAAGGGCAAGGGCGAGGGCAGGGAAGGGCAAGGGCAGGGCAGGGCAGGGAAAGGAAGGGCAGGGCAGGGCAGGGCAGGGCAGGGCAGGGCAGGGAAGGGCAGGGCAGGGCAGGGCAGGGCAGGGCAGGGAAGGGAAGGGAAGGGAAGGGAAGGGAAGGGAAGGGAAGGGAAGGGAAGGGAAGGGAAGGGAAGGGAAGGGAAGGGAAGGGAAGGGAAGGGAAGGGAAGGGAAGGGAAGGGAAGGGAAGGGAAGGGAAGGGAAGGGAAGGGAAGGGAAGGGAAGGGAAGGGAAGGGAAGGGAAGGGAAGGGAAGGGAAGGGAAGGGAAGGGAAGGGAAGGGAAGGGAAGGGAAGGGAAGGGAAGGGAAGGGAAGGGAAGGGGAAGGGGAAGGGGAAGGGGAAAGGGAAAGGGAAGGGGAAGGGGAAGGGGATGGGGAAGGGGATGGGGAAGGGGAAGGGGAAGGGGAAGGGGATGGGGGAGGGGGAGGGGGAGGGGAAGGGGAAGGGGATGGGGATGGGGATGGGGAAGGGGAAGGGGATGGGGAAGGGGGAGGGGAAGGGGAAGGGGATGGGGATGGGGATGGGGATGGGGAAGGGTATGGGGGTGGGGATGGGGAAGGGGATGGGGAAGGGAGAGGGAGAGGGAGAGGAGAAATTTAAAACCTAGGCACACTTTCCCAGTCTGTGTGATTGAAAATTTGAACCTGTGACACTCGAAAAGCAAACCCTGGTGTGAGAAAGACATAGTCACATTTTTTTCTGGAAATCCTCAATCAGTTGAATGCTTTCCTTTTGCCTAATCGCTACCAGAATTGAGACATTAGGTACATCTTAAATTCCCTAAAGAATTAAAAAAATCCAGCAATAACCCTTAATGGTCCCCTCCCCTACCTTTAACACAATAAGTGTGCAGTAAAGCTGGGTTTAGAAAGCAACTTCACAGAATCACACAATCACAGAATCATGAGGTTGAAAGAGACCTCTAAGATCATCAAGTCCAACCTATGCCCTAACACCTCAACTAGACTATAGCATCAAGTGCCATGTCCAGTCTTTTTTTAAACACATCCAGAGATGGTGATTCTATCACCTCTATGGGAAGACAATTTTAGTACTTTATTATTCTTTCAGTAATTTTTTTTTCCCCAGTATCCAACCTATACCTTCCCTGACTTAGCTTGAGACTGTGTCCTCTTGTTCTGTCCTCAGTCAGTTGCTGCCCGGTGAAAGAGACCGACCCCCACCTGTCTACAGCCTCCCTTCAGGAAGTTGTAAAGACCAATAAGGTCACCTCTAAGCCTCCTCTTGTCCAGGCTAAACAACCCCAGTTCCTTCAAACGTTGCTCACAGGGCAAGCCCCTCACCAGCCTTGTTGCCCTCCTCTCGACGCACTCAAGCATCTCAATGTCCTAGTGGAATGTTTTGATTCTATAACTTTTTCTTTATCAAGTAAAACTTTATTATTTTTTCTTTATCAAATGAATGTTATCAAATGAAACATGGGACATTCCAGAGCCAAGGACTGAGTATTCTCATCTCTTGTCAAGAATGGCTGATTTCCATAAGTTTTTTGAAAATTCTGAAGCCCCTAAAATACTTTCAACAAGGTCTCCGAAGTTATATGCGATTAGCTTCAGGAGTAGGAAACGTTGTTCTGAAAAAATGAAATTACTAAATTTTTGGAAGAGAGATTAAGTGTAGTAGAAAGAATATGAGGCTGTCAAATCTATGTAGCTTCATATGATGCAGGCAATCAAGCCTGAAGGATTCATGTCTTCTTTTGCATTATCTCCTCCTAGACAATTTAGGCAGTTGTCCACTCCGTATTTTGAAGCTTATAAATGAAGTTTTAATGACACACTAGCCTTTCTCCTGCATTTCATAGCTATTGAACATGAGGTTTTTTTTTTTTTTTTTTTCATTTAATATTTACTGTCATCAGTGGAGGAATCTCTCAGTTGAAATCTCTAATGAAATCTAAACATTGTCTCTAAAAGTTATCCTGGTCTGATACATGATTCTGCATTAAGCTGTGCCATTTGAAAGTTTTTTGGATATTGTTCTTTTAGTTGCTCTCATATTTTCAAAATATTCTCTAGATGCAAAAATTCATACCTGCAGATGCTTTTTGCCATGTACAATAAGTTCAATATTAAAAACCTTAAGGTACTAATGTTTGACACCCCAAAGCGTATGATCCTGTAATGCTATAATTGTGAGAGAAAATGCAATCTTTACTTCAGAAATGGAAACATTTAGGGGAAAAAACTCATAGGAACTTGCCAGTCATGATTTTAACATGCATACAGGAAAAGGGAACTCCAGAATATTAGTGTGCCTCAGGAAGGAGTGTGCAGGGTAAGTTATTTAGTAAAAAGAATATGCTGGTCATTCCTCATTACATTTTGGTTGCAATCCTGTTTAAACTTGAATAAGGTTGTTTTTCCTTTGTCCTCCATATTGTTTTTGATATGGCTGAAAATTTAATGAAGTTGGCACATGGTCAGAAACGTAATTTGCTATTTTTATTACTCTGTCAATATTGTACATTAAGGTCCTCAACAGCCTTCGATGAAAGTAAAAGAACTCTTTAAACAAGCAACGTAGCAATGCAAACAGGAAATGTCTAATGCATGTTTCTTAATACCATAGCCTAGATTAAAGCTTTTGAAGTTGTCTCACTAATTAATTTGAAACTGTGATGAAAACAGAAAGTGCCTATAGATGTAAGGTTTCCAAGGCATTCTGATTAAAACTTTTCATGACAGAAGACCTTATTAGGTTTTGGCAAATGCTGTCTATAGTACCATGCATAGCAGCCGAGAAAGAAGGCCTGGCTTGTACTCTGCCCCAGAAGGGATGGATTAAATCTAAACTTTTGGGTTTTGGACCCTCACACTGCAAAACAAAGCTTCTATGGAGTAGGCAGAAAGATATTTAAATCTTACTTTTGTTTTTTCTTTGCAATCCTATTTTACATTTTATACATACAATATTGGATCTCTTTGGTCATCAAGACTACATTACTCAATAGAAAAATCGCTAGATCTCTAGTTTTGGAATAAGTAGTTACTATTTAAATTTTTTTTTCAAATTCTATTTTTTTTTTAATTTTTAAATATATATATTTTTAATTGAGTGTGAATATGCTTCATAAAATCTACAACAGCAGCAATGTAACCTTTTGCAACTACATATTTTTATACAGAAGTTACATCAACAAATAAATATGTCAAACTAAATAGATTTTGCAACGTGTTACCTACTTTAAATATTGAAATATATTATCTCAATAAATCTGTCACAGAAAAGAGAGTAACTCTGCTGCAAATTGATCTAAATACTGAGTTTCACTTGAGAATAAATTAGTCTTCATTCTCTGTCAGGGAAAAATGGTTGCATAAACAGATGAATATTCTCTCCTCCCCCCACCCCAAAACAGTCTGATCACAAATTGTCATGTTTCTGTGTGTGATACTCCATGAAAAGAACTGGAACCAAGCCAATGGATTTGTTCATGTTTGTGTGCATGCATGCAGTGTTGGGGAGAGATGTATGTGGGTGGGTGAGGGATTGTTATCTGGATTGTACTCATAACCTAAAAGTCCTTTTCCACCGCAGTTTTGAATCTGTTTGCATAAAAAGAAAGCATTCAGAAACCTTCCAACCAGTATTTCATGAACAGAGAAAAAGATGAAAGATACGTCAAAATACTGAAGCAAATAATGGAGAAGATGGAGCCATGGAGTAAATAACATGAAGAGAGGCTAAGTTAGATGGGTTAGGCTGGAGAAGGGAAGGCAAGGATTAGTCTTAACTGGAGTTTTACACTTCCTAAAGCAGTACTATAGCACACAGACTCAGTGTCCTTTCAGAGAGGCTCAGAGGAAGGACAAAAAGCTACAGTCACACGTTCAAGCATGAGGAAAAAAGGAAGTTTTTCAATGAGAGTGATTAAGTAGTGTTGCAGGTTGCACACGTGTGCAATCACTGATCTTAGGGACAGCCACTATTCAGCTGGACAAACCACTTAGCAGGTCAATTTAACTTCAAAGTTTGCCATCCTCTGAGCAGGAGCAGGACTAGATGACTTCAAAGTTCTGCAACTTTATTTTTGTATGATTCCATTAAAAAAAGTTTTCTATATTGACAAGAAACAGGGTCCTGCTACATGCCAATCCAGCCTTCTCCTGTGTTGATATGTATGGTATGTAGGTGTGTATGTTGACAAGAATGAGACAAAGAGGATCCACTTGCGAGCATATAGTTGCCAACACCTACAGCTAAAACAGATTCTGAAGGCAATTTGTTGCATCCTGGAGTTTGGGTTTAGATTAGGGTTTTTAATTTATGTTAAAATAAGTTCTGTAATCCCGCGTTTCCCCTGCGTTGTTCCCCCCCCCCGCGGTTTCTGGCCCCCTGCTGCCGGATCTTACCCCTGTGCCGCTCCTGTAACCACCCTGCCATCCAGCCCCGGGAAACCCCGTGCTGGCCACACGATCCCGCTCAGCCCGCGGCTCGGTGCCCGCCCCTGCGGGGTTCTCTGGTTGGTCACGGTTGCTGGCGTCACTGCCACGGCAGCCGCCCCTATTGGGCAGCAGGCCGTGGATCCTCTCGCCCTGCCCCTCCATAAAGCCCTATCCCACCGGCAGTCAGCCGCCATTTTCTCCCATGCAAGTGCCGGGAGCGGTCGCGTCTTTCCATCGAACCGCGCCGCATGACCAATAAACCGTTCCTGCTAAGCACGGAGTAAATGGACAAATTCCTTACCTCTTTGCCGGGTCCCTAGCGCACGGTAACAGCAGCTGGCCAGCCCACGCACCCGAGACACGGAGCGGTGTCCGGGACCCTGCGGCAGCAAACCCCGGCAGCACGTGGAAGTTACGCCACAGCCGGGCTCCCAAGAGCTGCGTGCAGCCGGGGAGAGCAAAAACCCACGCCGCAATTGGCGCCCGAACGTGGTGCCGAGGCCAGCGCTGAGCTGATTGCGTGGACGGAGGTTCACCGCGGAGCTCCAGGAACAGCGTCGGGAGCCGCCGCTGCTGGCCAGGGGCCGCACCGCCGCCAAGGGGGGAGCGCCGCCACCAAGCCAGAGCGGGCAGCGGTCCGCGCCGGACCACAGCTCCGTGCCGGACGGAAACCGAGAGCTGGGGCTCTCCAAAGTACGTCAGTGAAGTCTCCGTCGCTCACGAGGGACCAGACAGTGTGCCCTGC